>NC_091950.1:419018334-419285820 GCF_031021105.1 Erythrolamprus reginae | reverse complement strand
AGGAGGGTGGGGGCAATCCTAATCTCTGGGGGGAGCTGGTTCCAGAGGGTCGGGGCCGCCACAGAGAAGGCTCTTCCCCTGGGTCCCTCCAGACGACATTGTTTAGTCGACGGGACCCGGAGAAGGCCAACTCTGTGGGACCTAACCGGTCGCTGGGATTCGTGCAGCAGAAGGCGGTCCTGGAGATATTCTGGTCCGGTGCCATGAAGGGCTTTATAGGTCATAACCAACACTTTGAATTGTGACCGGAAACTGACTGTAAGTCTAATCCCACCACTGATTGTAAGTCTAGTTGCGTAGGGTGGTGTTTCCCAACCTTGGCAACTTGAAGAGATCTGGACTTCAACTCCTGGAATTCTGGCTGGGGAATTCTGGGAGTTGAAGTCCAGCTCTCTTCAAGTTGCCAAGGTTGGGAAACACTGGCATAGGGTATTCTGTTGCGAGTGGAGGAGTGAAGGGCTTTCTAGTAAAATATTTGTGGACATTTCCTAGAGTGTTTATGTCCGAATATATCTAGGTCTACGTGCTAAGTCTGCCGTTCCCCACCATCACCCGCTTTCCAATTTGCAACCAAAGCGGGCAGTGATCACTTCCTCCTTCCGCTTCACCAAACAGAGATTTCCAACTCTTGGCTCCGAGCTGCGAGACCTGCCAGGCACTAGAAGAGAGGCGAGTTTGAGCGTCCATCCACTCCATCGTCCAGCGTTTCTCTCCATGGGCTGTCGTGCCGTTCTCTCTCTTCTTTTCTGTCGCTGTCGTGTTTTTCTGGGTGTTGCAAAAGCTCCTTCCTCAGCCGCCCTGGACTGGTCAGTTGCTCTCGTCGGAAAGCATCATCGTCAGCCGCCGACTAATTATCAGGAAATTTATAGCTGCATTAGGTAAATGTCACTTCACCGCCGTGGCCTGGAATCAGAGAGAGAGAGAGAGAGAGAGAGAGAGATCTGCTCTGTGTTAGCCCCCTGGGCAGGGAGCATGTTTGCACAAAGGCTGCTGTGGGCATTTTGCACAGCCACATTAGCATCAAAGAGGGTGGGGAGGGAGAGAGGAACTAAAAGACCCTTTCTACTGAAGTTTGCAGATGATACAACAGTGATCGGACTCATTCGAGACAATGACGAGTCCGCATACAGACGGGAAGTTGAACAACTATCCTTGTGGTGTGACCAGAACAATCTAGAACTGAACACACTCAAAACCGTAGAAAGGGTGGTAGACTTTAAGAGAAACCCTTCCACCCTTCCACCTCTCACAATACTAGACAACACAGTATCAACAGTAGAGACCTTCAAATTTCTAGGTTCTATCACATCTCAAGACCTAAAATGATCACGTAACATCAAAAACATCATCAAGAAAGCACAACAAAGAATCTTCTTTGTGCGCCAGCTCAGGAAGCTCAAACTGCCCAAGGAGCTGCTGATACAGTTCTACAGAGGAATCATTGAGTCTGTCATCTGCACCTCTATAACCGTCTGGTTTGGTGCTGCAACCCAACAGGACCGACACGGACTTCAGAGGAGAATCAGAACTACAGAAAAAGCAATCGCTGCCAACCTGCCTTCCATTGAGGACCTGTATACTGCACGAGTCAAAAAGAGGGCGGGGAAAATATTTACTGACCCTTCACATCCTGGACACAAATTGTTTCAACTCCTACCTTCAAAACGTCGCTACAGAGCACTGCACACCAAGACAACTAGACACAAGAACAGTTTTTTTCCAAACGCCATCACTCTACTAAACAAATAATTCCCTCAACACTGTCAGACTTTCTACTAAATCTGCACTTCTATTCTACTAGTTTTTCTCATCATTCCTATCACCCATTTCCTCCATGTTGACTGTATGACTGTAACTTGTTGCTTGTATCCTAAGATTTTTATTAATATTGCTTCTTCATTGCTTATTTGACCCCTATGACAATCATTAAGTGTTGTACCACATGATTCTTGACAAATGTATATTTTATTTTATGTACGCTGAGAGCATCTACACCAAGACAAATTCCTTGTGTGTCCAATCACACTTGGCCAATAAAAATCTATCTATCTATCTATCTTGCTTTCTATTTTGGCTCCTCTAAAATTGAGAAGAAAGGAGGAGAAAGAGAATGCATCAACAGGCAGTCCTCCACTTACAGCCACAATGGAGCTCAACGTTTATGTTGCTAAGAGAGAAATTTGTTGTGAGTTTTGCTCCATTTAGAACAGAACAGAACAGAATAGATCATTGTAAATATGCTTAACTAATACGAAATATGCACAAAAGAAAGATGATCTCATGACTATTAATGGGCCAACCCAACGGTGTTCGAGTTCGGCAAGTTCGGACAAACTGTACGCAAAATTTGGCCGAACCTGAACCGAACCCGAACGGGGAATCCCTCCCACAAAGAGATTCCGGGGGCGGAGCATTGACTTCACTGGCAGGTTGCTAAGGACGCCAAGGTGATCACTTCCTGGATTCCATGGAATCCAGGAAGTGATCACCTTGGCGTCCTTAGCAGCCTGCCGGTGACATCAAAGCTCCGAACGCCGAACACGACCCCGAACTTTGCCCGAAGTTTGAAAAAATTTCGGGTTCGTGTTCGGCATACCGAACACCGCAAAATTCGGTATGGACCCGAATTGTGCGGGTTCGGTTCGCCCATCACTACTCATGATAAAATGTGTGTTTATAATACGCAATGTATGTTTATATGCTTGTTAGTCAAATTTTCTTTGTTTCATTTTAATTTAAATATTTAATAAAGATTTTTTAGAATAGAATAGAATAGAATAGAAATTTGGAACAGGAACCGGAATCAATAGAACAGAACAAAATATTCCCTCCAAGGGACCTTGGAGGTCTTCTAGTCCAGCCCCTGCTCAGGCAGGAAACCCTACACCACTTCAGACAAATTATTGTCCAATTATGTCTTGAAAACTTCCAGTGTTGGAGTATTCACAACTTCTGGAGGCAAATCATTCCACTGTTAATTATTCTAACTGTTGTGGTTGGCTCTGGCCCAGCTCCTGCCCCAAGGACTGTGGATGTGGGGGAGACATCCACATGCTGCAGGCCTGTTTTGCCCCCGGTGGAATCTGCGGATGAAGGCTCCTCTGACCAAGAAGACATGAGTGACAGAGAGGAAGAGAGTGGGGCAGACAGCTCAGAAGGAGATCAATTATCTAGCTCCTCCTTGGATTCAGAAGTTAATGATACAGCCACGCATGCGGAGAGCGATGCATAGGCAACAACAACTGAGAGATTATTATCAAAGAAAATGAGGCCACCTGTGGTTGGGTGGGGCTGTGGTCATTAGTGAGGCTGCTATAAATAGCAGCCTGTGGGTTTGGCCATTGTGGAGGATTATCTGATCCTTGTGTTTCGTGACTGCTTTACTGACTTTGACCTTTTGTGTGCTGATTTCTCCCGCTTTGAAACTAAACCAGAGCAAAGTGTGTTTCACTTTGTGAAAGAAGAAGGACTGTGAATTGCCTCACAGCTGCAAGCTAAGTATCACAGAACTGATAAGGGACTTGTACAAATTACCAGTTTGTTTGGAGACCAGTGCTCTTTGCTATACCAAAAGAGTGCTTTGTTTATTTGCATTTTTCGGTATAAAGAACATTGTTTTGAATTTTCAAACGTGTGTGTGTCTGAAATTGTTATCTGTGCATTTTTGGGAGGATTCTACCAGAGAGCTCGACAGAACACTAACCGTCAGGAATTTTCTCCTTAGTTCTGAGTTGCTTCTCTTCTTTATTAGTTTCCACCCATTGCTTCTTGTTCTACCCTCAGGTGCTTTGGAGAATAGCCTGACTGACTCTCTCTTCTTTGTGGCAACTCCTGAGATATTGGAAGACTGCTATCACGTCTCCCCTGGTCCTTCTTTTCATTAAAGAGACACAACCAGTTCTTGCAACCATTCTTCATAAGTTTTAGCCCCCTGTCCCCTCATCGTCTTGACTGTTCTTCTCTGCACTCTTTCCAGAGTCTCAAAAACTATTTTTTAAAATCTCATGGCAACCAAAACTGAATCCAGTACAGCATTCCAAGTGTGGCCTTGCGAAGGCAGAATCAGCCTCCACCCGGTCTCTGTTTGTAAATTAATAACCAAGCAGTTTGCTTTCCCATGAAAGTTTTATACCTCTGCCTTTCTATCAGAGATGACCTTATATAATTAGATACATTACAGCAATATGAATTTATAATAAATATAAGCTTGTCATTGGGTAGTGCATGATTTAATACCACCATTAATGATCTAATATGGGAAAGACATTTTGACAACTGCTGACGGAGCAAAATATACCTTCCACATCCTCCCCCCTCTAAATTCAACCCAATTGGTCACTCTGAAGATGTATTACCTATTTGTTACCCACAAGAGGCAGGGAGGAAAATGACTAGTGGCTAAAACATATAAAGAACATTTGCTGGAATGTTTTCGTCTAATCTGTATTTGTATCTTTGCTTTTCCATGCCTAGGTATAAAAACATTGCTTTTATCCACATTAAATTTCACATTGTTGGATAAAGCCCATCTGTCAATAAATTTTTAATTTATTAAGGGGCGGAAGGCTAAAACATATGAAGAATGGTCACAGGAACTGGGCATGTCTACTTTAATGAAAAGAAGAACTAGGGGAGACATGATAGCAGTCTTCCAATATCTCAGGAGCTGCCACAAAGAAGAAGGAGTCAACTTATTCTCCAAAGCACCAGAAGGCAGGCAAGAAGCAATGGGTGGAAACTAAACCAGGAGAGAATCAACCAGTGGAATAACTTTTCTCTACAAGCTGTGTGTGGTCCAACACTGGAGGTTTTTAATAGAACAACTATTTGTGTGAAGCGATATAGTTATTCCTGGCTGAGCAGGGGGTTAGACTAGAAGACCTTTAATGTCCCTTTCAACTCTGCTTTTCAGTATTCTATTCTTCTCGTCCAACTTGGGTTGTGAGTTTTACCTCCCAAGGACAATTCCATCTGTCCGTCCATCACCCTGGGGGGGGGGGAGTCATTGACCCCCTCGGAGAGGGTCTGCAACCTGGGTGTCCTCCTCGATCCACAGCTCACATTAGAGAAACATCTTTCAGCTGTAGCGAGGGGGGCGTTTGCCCAGGTTCGCCTGGTGAACCAGATGCGGCCCTATCTGGACCGGGACTCACTGCTCACAGTCACTCATGCCCTCATCACCTCGAGGCTCGACTATTGTAATGCTCTCTCCATGGGGCTACCTTTGAAAAGTGTTCGGAAACTTCAGATCGTGCAGAATGCGGCCGTGAGAGCTATCATGGGCTTTCCCAAATATGCCCATGTTACACCAACACTCCGCAGTCTGCACTGGTTGCCGATCAGTTTCGGGTCACAATTCAAACTGTTGGTTATGACCTATAAAGCCCTTCATGGCACCGGACCAGATTATCTCCGAGACTGCCTTCTGCCGCACGAATCCCGCGACCAGTTAGATCCCACAAAGTGGGCCTTCTCCGGGTCCCGTCAACTAAACAATGTCGTTTGGCGGGACCCAGGGGAAGAGCCTTCTCTGTGGCGGCCCCGGCCCTCTGGAACCAACTCCCCCCAGAGATTAGAATTGCCCCCACCCTTCTCGCCTTTCATAAGATTCTTAAAATCCACCTCTGCTGTCAGACATGGGGGAACTGAGATATTCTTCCCCCCTAGGCCTCTACAATTTATGCATGGTATGTCTGTATGTATGTCTGGTTTTATAATAAGGGTTTTTTAGTTGTTTTAGTATTGGATTATTACATGCTGTTTTTTATCACTGTTGTTAGCCGCCCCGAGTCTACGGTGAGGGGCGTCATACAAATCCAATAAATAAATAAAATAAATAAACGTCCCCTGCCCAAGCATTTCACACAACATTTTCCCTGTAACATTTCACACAAATTGTTGTCCAATCTCTTCTTCTCAAAACCTCCAGTGATGGAGCACCCACAACTTCTGGAGGCAAGCTGTTCCATGGGTTAATTGTCCCCGCTGTTAGGAAATTTCTCCTTACTTCTAGGTTGATTCTCTCCATCATTAGTTTCCATTCGTTGCTTCTTGTCCTTGTGCTTTGGAGAACAACTTGAGTCCCTGATCATATTGATTGATTGATTGATTGATTGATTGATTGATTGATTGATTGATTGGATTTGTATGCCGCCCCTCTCCGTGGACTCGGGGCAGCTAACAACAGTGATAAAACAACATGTGACAATACATCCATATACATCCAGAATTCGGCTAGTGACGTAGTAGTGATGGGCTTGCTGTTTGGCTTGGTTTGGATTCACAAGGTGGATGGACAAGGTTCCCAAAAATGGAGATACGACCAAGGGTTGCCATTTTGGTCAGCTGTCCAGTCTTTCTGGCACCCTCTTTCCTTCCTTCCCCCTTTCCAACAGGAAAAGGAAGCTGTGTTCAATATCAGTTGGAGTTTGGGTTCTTTCTTCTCCCTCCCTCCCTCTCTCTCTCTTTCTCTCCCCCCTCTCTTTCTCTCTCTCTCTCTCTCACACACACACACACTGGTTTGACATCACTCATGAACTCTCCAACTTGTCCGCCTGCTTCTCTCAGTTGAGGATGTCAGGAGTAATTGGGGCCAGATGCTCGGAAACCTTTCCTCTTCCTCTGTTGTTTTACCCCAGACAAGTAGCGTTTTAATACAAGTTTGACCTAGGGTGAAAGCATTCTGCAAATGCCTTCCCATTGAACATCGGTTCATACCCTCTATTTTATATTAAAACAAAATAACCCGAGAAGGAGAGAAAGGCAGAGTGTATTAGGAAGGGATCTACAGTTAGTCGACTTACAACCAAAATTAAGCCCAAAATTTTCCATCGCTAAGCGAGACATTTGTTGAGTTTGACCCCATTTTATACACCCTTTCGGTTGTTAAGCAAATCACAGCCGTTGTTAAGTCAGGAACACAGTGGTTAAGTGAATCTGTTGACTTTTATTTTATTTATTTATTTTATTTATTCGATTTTTTAATGCCGCCCTTCTCCTTGGACTCGGGGCGGCTTACAACACGTTAGCAATAGCACTTTTTAACAGAGCCCAGCATAAGCAACGTGAGAAAATATTATTTCACTGAAAGAGTAGTAGATCCTTGGAACAAACTTCCAGCAGACGTGGTTGGTAAATCCACAGTAACTGAATTTAAACATGCCTGGGATAAACATATATCCATTGTAAGATGAAATACAGGAAATAGTATAAGGGCAGACTAGATGGACCATGAGGTCTTTTTATGCCGTCAATCTTCTATGTTTCTATGTTTCCTTTGTCACTTTTTCCATAGAAACATAGAAGACTGACGGCAGAAAAAGACCTCCTGGTCCATCTAGTCTGCCCTTATACTATTTCCTGTATTTTATCTTAGGATGGATATATGTTTATCCCAGGCATGTTTAAATTCAGTTACTGTGGATTTACCAACCACGTCTGCTGGAAGTTTGTTCCAAGGATCTACTACTCTTTCAGTGAAATAATATTTTCTCAGCGTGAAAACCATCAAGCTCAAGCAACACCAAGGAGCCCACAGTCTCCCTCCGTCCCTCCTCCACCTCTTCACACAACCCACTTCCATCTAGATATTTCCTAGTGTGGCAATGAAATGTCAGCCTGAAAAACATCAAGGACCCCACAGTTCAACCCTGAGCCACAAACGTTCTCTCTTCTCTGACCAAGGAACCAGTGAGAATGCTCCCACCAACGTAGCAAGCAGAAAGCGATCCCCACTCCCTTGCAGCACTGGTGGTGTTACCTAGTTGGGTAAGGCAACGACTGCACGAAGACAACCAAGCTCAGGGCCCATAAAAACATCCCTGAATATGAAACAGGTGCTGCACCCCCGAGTTTCGTCTCCTGGCTCGACAACTCCATTTCATCCGGGGAATGTTGATCCAGCCTGAGTTTTTACAGCTAATGTTGCGGTGTTTCCTCTCAATGTATCTGCCACTCCGGGGGGATATTAACGCCCCCCCCTGAGTAACTGGAGCAAAGATTTTCTCCTAAGCTCCCAGCGGTGCCATGTGAAATTCCACAGTCCTGAAGTATTTTCACTCTCTTAAAAAAAGATTTTTTTTTAAAAAAAAAATATTATTATAAGCACATCTGCTCTGCCATGGAAGTCGTGTAGTCTTCCATCCAGGGAATCAAATTAAAGCCTTTATCTGTGGAGCTTCAGCTTTGCGGCTGTTAACATATTTCCCGATTATTCACTAGCGAGAGTTTTGCACCTTGTAATTCCTTCTTTTTTATGCTTTTATTTCTTTTTAAAGCGTTTTTTGTCAAGGCCCTTGGAATGAATTCGATTAAAGGAGGAATCGGTTGCCCCGTACTGTACATTTCTGGGTTTCCCTTTGGAACGGGTCCAAAGACGGGCTACAAGAATGGTGGAAGGTCTTAAGCATAAAACGTATCAGGAAAGTTTTTCCCCCGAATGCCATCACTCTGCTAAACAAATAATTCCCTCAACACTGTCAAACTATTCACTAAGGCTTCATTACTATGACTATTAGTCTCCTCATTGTTCCTATCACCCATCTCCTCCCACTTAGGACTGTATGACTGTAACGTGTTGCTTGTATCCTTAAGGTTTTTACTAACATTGTTTCTTCATTGCTTATTTGACCCCTATGACAATCATTAAGTGTTTTTTACGTCATGATTCTTGTCAAATGCATCTTTTCTTTTATGTACACTGAGAGCACCTGCACCAAAGACAAATTACTTGTATGTCCAATCACACTTGGCCAATAAAGAATTCTATTCTATTCTATTCTATCCTACATTCTATTCTATTCTATTCTATTCCAGATAAGTGTGTGTGTGTGTCATTCTTCAATGTTTCCAGATACGTTTTAAGCATAAAACGTATCAGGAAAGACTTAATTAACTCAATCTGTACAGTCTGGAGGACAGAAGGAAAAGGGGGGACATGATCGAAACAGTTAAATATGTTAAAGGGTTAAATAAGGTCCAGGAGGGAAGTGTTTTTAATAGGAAAGTGAACACAAGAACAAGGGGACACAATCCGAGATTAGTTGGGGGAAAGATCAAAAGCAACGTGAGAAAATATTATTTGACTGAAAGAGTAGTAGATCCTTGGAACAAACTTCCAGCAGACGTGGTTGGTAAATCCACAGTAACTGAATTTAAACATGCCTGCTATAAACATATATCCATTGTAAGATGAAATACAGCAAATAGTATAAGGGCAGACTAGATGGACCATGAGGTCTTTTTCTGCCGTCAGACTTCTATGTTTCTATGTTTCCAAGACAGAGTAGGGTAGGGTAGGATAGGGTCCTTCACTCCTCCACTCGAAACAGAATACCCTACGAAAATAGACTAACAGTCCTGGGTCTAGAAAGTATTGCCCACAAGGTCATATGCTGCAACGTCCTACCGGTCAATGACTACTTCAGCTCCAACCGCAACAACACAAGAGCACGCAACAGATTCAAACTTAATATTAACTGCTCCAAACTTGACTGTAAAAAATATGACTTTAACAATCAAATTGTCGAAGCGTGGAACTTATTACTGGACTCAATAGTGTCAACCCCTAACCCCCAACATTTCTCCCTTAGACTATCCACGATTGACCTCTCCAGGTTCCTAAGAGGTCAGTACATAAGTGCACTAGTGTGCCTTTCGTCCCCTGTCCAATTGTCTTTCCTTTATCTCATATATCATATATATTTTCTTCCTTTCATATATCTTCTCCTCTATTTTTACACATTATCTTTATATATACTGTATTACTTCATGTCTATTCTCTTCCATATGTATTGTGTATTGGACAAATGAATAAATAAAATAAATGAATAAATAAAGGGTAGGGTAGGGTAGGGTAGGATAGGATAGAATAGATAAAAGTTATGGACCAAGTGTGATTGGACACACAAGGAATTTGTCTTTGGTGCATATGCTCTCAGTGTACATAAAAGAAAGGATACATTTATCAAGAATCATTAAGTAAAAACATAGAAACATAGAAGATTGACGGCAAAAAAAGATCTCATGGTCCATCCAAAAATACAATGATTGTCATAGGGTACAAATAAGCAATCAGGAAACAGTCAATATTAATAAAAATCGTAAGATTGAAGGAACAAGTTACAGTCATTCAGGCATAAGTGAGAAGAGATAGGTCCTAGGAAGGATGAGAAGAAGAATAGTAGTGCAGCCTTAGTGAATAGTTTGACAGTGGTGAGGGAGTTATTGGTTTAGCAGAGTGATGGCACTCTCCCCCCCCACCTTTTTTCTGACTGTAATACATGAGAATGGTGTGATTGTGCAGTAACGATTGTTTTTAATATTTATGGGCTTTAAATTCAGCTTTTTATCTATTTTTATTGGATTTGTAATCTGTACATTGTGTTGTTGTTGTTGTGAGCCACCCCGAGATCTTCGGAGAGGGGCGGCATACAAATCTAATAAATATAAATATATAAATATATATATCCTCCTTAAGCAGGGGTGAAATTCAAAATTTTTCCCCACCGGTTCAGTGGGCATGGCAGGGGAAGGATGCTGCAAAATCTCCATCTCCTCCCCACTCTGGAGCCAGCCAGAGGTGGTATTTGCCGGTTCTACTCAACATTTACTCAACACCTTTTCCCCAGAACCTGCCAGAACCTGCCGGATTTCACCCCTGCCCTTAAAAATCCCCTACAAATCCCCTACGAAAATAGACTATCTATCCTGAGTCTTGAAAGCTTAGAACTGCGGTGCCTAAAACACAATTTAAGTATTGCCCACAAGATCCTATGCTGCAACGTCCTTCCGGTCAACGACTACTTCAGCTTCAACCCCAACAACACAAGAGCACATAACAGATTCAAACTTAATATGAACCGCTCCAAACTTGACTGTAAAAAATATGACTTTAACAATCGAGTTGTCAAAGCGTGGAACTCATTGCCGGACTCAGTAGTGTTAACCCCTAACCCCCAACATTTCTCCCTTAGACTCTCCACGATTGACCTTTCCATGTTCCTAAGAGGTCAGTAAGGGGCGTACATAAGTGCACTAGTGTGCCTTTCGTCCCCTGTCCAATTGTCTTTCCTTTATCTCATATATCATATATATTCTCTCCTTATCTATCTATCTATCTATCTATCTATCTATCTATCTATCTATCATCTATCTATCTATCTATCTATCTATCTATCTATCTATCTATCTATCTATAAGGTTAAATAAGGTTCAGGAGGGAAGTGTTTTTAATAGGAAAGTGAACACAAGAACATGGGGACACAATCTGAAGTTAGTTGGCGGAAAGATCAAAAGCAACATGAGAAAATATTATTTTACTGAAAGAGTAGTAGATCCTTGGAACAAACTTCCAGCAGACGTGGTAGATAAATCCACTGTAACTGAATTTAAACATGCCTGGGATAAACATATATCCATCCTAAGATAAAATACAGAAAATAGTATAAGGGCAGACTAGATGGACCAGGAGGTCTTTTTCTGCCGTCAGACTTCTTTGTTTCTATGTTTCTATGTATATAAGTGCACTGATGTGCCTATCGTCCCCTGTCCGATTGTCTTTCCTTATCTCATATATCATATATGTTCTCTCCTTATCTATCTATCTATCTATCTATCTATCTATCTATCTATCTATCTATCTATCTATCTATCTATCTATCTATCTATCTATCTTATATATATTCTCTCCTTATCTCTTATATCATATACCGGTATATTCTCTCCCTCCCATCTACTTCGCTTTTTTTTTACTTCCTATCTTTATATATATTACTTAATGTCTATTCTTTTCCATATGTATTGTATATTGGACAAAGAAGAAATAAAATAATAATAATTTTTTTTAAAAAAGGTTGAGCCGGAGGTGGAGGGCAGGATCGCTTCCTGTAGCCTCTTGCAAACCTTGTTTAACGGCCACGATCTGCCAGCTGCTAACCCCCCCCCCCCCCACTCATCCACACACACACACTTGGGCTCAGGGGCTGTGCAGAGTCAAAAGGCCTGGAAGTGAGAAATCAAACGTCTTCCTTATCGGAAACAAACGTTCACTCCAGGTCTAACAACCAGGAGGCCGAGATAACAACTCCAGGCCAGCTGTCAAATGTTTAGCATTATCTTAACTCTCTGTCTCTCTCTCTCTCTCTCCCTTCCTCGAGGGTGTGTATGTGTATGTGTGTGGGGGGGGGGATGTGACTGTGGCTCTCTTCACTACCAAATGGCAGCGGCTTTTTGTTTTGTATAGTATTGTCTTTACCTTAAACCTCCTCTTCTTTCTTTCTCCTCCTCTTCCTCTTCCTCCTCTTTTTTTCTTCCTCTTTCTTTTTTTACTTCTTCCACCTTGCTTCTCCTCCTTCCTCTCCTTGCTGCCCTCCTTCCCCTTTTTCTTCCTCCAGTTTCCTCTTCCTCCTCCTATTTCCGCCTTCATATTCCTCTTCGCCTGTTCTTCCTCCTCTTCTTCCTTCCTGCATTTCTCTCTCTCTCTTCTTCAGTTCTCCCTCCTCCTGTTTCTCCTCTTCCTCTCTCTCCTTTTTCCTCTTCCTCCTCCTCCTCCTCTTTCAGTTCTCCCTCCTCCATTTTCTTCCTCCTCCAATTTCCTCTTCCTCCTCCTATTTCCTCCTCCATTTTCCTCTTCCTGTTCCCCCTGTTCCTCCTCCTCTTATTTCCTCCTCCATTTTTCTCTCTCTCTTCTTCAGTTCTCCCTTCTCCTCCTCCTGTTTCTTCCCTTCCTCTCTCTCCTCCTTTTTCCTCCTCTGTTTTCCTCTTCCTCTTCCTCCTCCTCTTCCAGTTCTCCCTCCTCCTTTTTCCTCCTCCAATTTCCTCTTCCTGTTCCCCCTGTTCCTCCTCCTCTTATTTCTTCCTCCATTTCTCTCTCTCTCTTCTTCAGTTCTCCCTTCTCCTCCTCCTGTTTCTTTTCTTCCTCTCTCTCCTCCTTTTTCCTCCTGTTTTCCTCTTCCACTTTCTCCTCCTTTCTCCTCCTGTTTTCCTCTTCCACTTTCTCCCTCTTTTTCCTCTTCCTCTTCCTCTTCCAGTTCTCCCTCCTCCTTCTGCCTTTCCTTGCTTCTCCCCTTCCTCTCCCTCCTTTTCCCATCTTCCTGTTTTCCCCTTCCTCCTCCTCTTCCTCCATTCTCCTCTTCCACTTTCTCCCCCTTTCCCACCCACCCCCTTTCTTCTCCTCCACCATCTTCCTCTTCCTCCCCCTAACAATTTCCTTTGCCCAAACCGCCTCCTCCGCCAGCCCTTCCCGGCTCTCCTCCTTTTTTAACAGGAGCATCTTCACCCCTTTTTTTTTCTCCTTTCCTTTTTTTGTGTGTGTGTGTGTGTAAACTGACAGCTCTGCGGCTCATCACCAGCTATGCAAACTGACAGTTCACATCCTGGGGCGGCAGCTGAGCCTCTGGCCTACGGAAAGGAGCAGCCTGACCAAATTTACGCTTGCGAGATCTCTTAATTCACAAAAGTGTTTGCTCCAGTTCTTGTTTTCCGCTGCGAGGGCCATTTCAAGGGGGGGGGAGGGAAGTACCGAGGGGGTGGGGGGGTTATGGTTGTATGAGTGGGGTGGTGGTAGGGAAGAGTAGCCGGGCAAACATTGAGAACTGTTAACACTCTGCTGGATGCACAATGTTTGACGATGAGAAGCAGACGGGGGGGGGGGGGGGGAGTGAGATGTTTCCAGCCCCCTTATTAAGCCAGTGGGTCAGTGAACTGTATGGTTTACAATTAGATTCCCTTCCGGTTGAGCAAGTAGATTTTGGGGGTGCTTTTTTTTTTTTTTTTTTTGCACACACACGCACACTCCTCGTACCGAGAAACACACATACCCATCCTCCCTCCCTCCCTCCCTTTTAATTGCCAGTGGTCTTGAAAACATATGGAAATTAAATCTGACCGTTCATCTTCCTCGCCTTCGCTTCAAAATGCCACAAAAAACAACAACCCCAAACCCCCAAAACAATGGATTCCATCAGGCTTTGCAAAGGAGAGCAAATAAAGGGTGTAAATAAGTGCACCAGCGTGCCTTCCGTCCCCTGTCCTAATGTTTCTCTTTTACTAGTGTCATGTGCACCGCTCAAAAATAAATAAATAAAGGGAACACTTTATTAGCAGCAGCTAATAAAGCCAACACAATCCTAAGCTGCATCAACAGGGGAATAGACTCCAAGACCAGGGAAGTCTTAATACCACTCTACTACGCCCTGGTCCGACCACACCTGGAGTACTGTATTCAGTTCTGGTCACCACACTTCAAAAGAGACATTGAAACTCTGGAGAAGGTGCAGAAAAGAGCAACCAAGATGATTAAGGGATTGGAAACCAAGACTTACGAAGAGAGACTGAGGGAACTGGGCATGGATAGCCTAGAGAAAAGGAGGGCCAGAGCGGACATGATAGCAGTCTACAAGTATACGAGGGGATGTCACCGAGAGGAGGGGATCACGTTATTCTCCAGGGCACCAGAGGGCCGGGACGAGGAACAACGGCTGGAAGCTGACCAAGGAGAGATTCAACATGGAGATAAGGAGGAACTTCCTGACGGTCAGAGCGATCAACCAAGGGAACAACCTACCAGCGGACGTTGTGAACTCCAACACTCTGGACATTTTTAAGAGAAGATTGAACTGCCACTTGACTGGTGTGCTATAGGGTTCCTGCTTGGGCAGGGGATTGAACTCGATGGCCTTCATGGTCCCTTTCAACTCTAACAATAAATAAAAAGAAAACATCCTAGATCTGAATGAATAAAATATTCCCATTGAATACTTTGTTCTGTACAAAGTTGAATGTGCACAACAGCATGTGTGAAATTGATGGTCCATCAGTGTTGCTTCCTACATGGACAGTTTGATTTCACAGAAGTATGATTGACTTGGAGTTATATTGTGTTGTTTAAGTGTTCTCTTTATTTTTTTGAGCAGTGTATATAAATATTATTATATCTTTGTATACCACCAATATGTACTTGACAAAACAAACAAACAAATAAAATAAAATAGTAACTGCAAGAACACCGCACGCATGGACAGCCATCTCCCCACAGCACAAATATTATGCCTTTTTATTATTATTATTATTTAAGAGAAAGAGGTAAGATCCACCGTTCAATTTGAATATGCTTCTGGCATTTGCCCCCCAAAAAACCCCTCTTGCCCCCAACAATCTGGCTCAATTTGGCGGGACCCAGGGAAAGAGCCTTCTCTGTGGCGGCTCCAACCCTCTGGAATCAGCTCCCTCCAGAGATTAGAACTGTCCCCACCCTCCTTGCCTTTCGTAAACTCCTTAAAACCCACCTCTGCCGTCAAGCATGGGGGAGTTAAGATATTTCTTCCCCTAGGCCATTACAAGTTATGCATGGTATGTTTGTGTGTATGTTTGGTTTTTATAATAAGGGTTTTTAGTTGTTTTATTAAATTGGATTGTTACATGTTGTCTTTTACCATTGTTGTTAGCCGCCCCGAGTCTGCGGAGAGGGGCGGCATACAAATCCAATAAATAAATAAATAAACATATGTTTTTATATATTGGGGTTTCTTGTTTTTAAGACTTTTAAAATGTATTATTGTTATTTTAGATTGTAACTATTACATTTGTCATTATATATTGTTTTTATTATTGCTGTAAGCCACCCCGAGTCTACGGAGAGGGGCGGCATACAAATCTAATAAATAAAATAATAATAATAATAATAATAATAGGATGGAAGGCTGAGTCAAATTTGAGCCAGTGGTGAGACTTGAACTGCTGAACTACAGCTAGCAGTTAGGTGAAATAGCCTGCAGTGCTGCGCTCTAACCACTGCGCCATCCCAGCTCAGAAGGCACATGCACAGCAAGCATGCAGAAAGATGGGCCTATTTCTGGAAGGCGCATGAGTGCGAGTGAAGGCGCACGAGTGCACTCATTGGGCAAACCGGTGGCAAGAATATGTGAAACCTACCGCTGGTGGCGAGCCAGCATTGTGAGTTAAATCTTCGAGCCTCCTGTTTAGCTGAGGGATTGAAAACAGCCATTTTTTTAAAAAAAGGATGTGTTAGAGCAGACTAATTAATATCTTGATATCAACTTCTCTAGGGGACTTTTGACACTTTGTCTAAAAAGATGTCTCAAGACCAAGTTGACAATTTGTCGACAGAATGACGGAGGGATTTGAACGGAAGCCAAATAGGGATTGGAGAAAACAAAAATAATTCTGCAGATTTCCTCAACCAGATATTATACAGACATTAAAATTAGGTGACCCTATAATATAACAAAAATGGTTGTCCAATCTCTTTTTTAAAACCTCCAGTATTGGAAAATTCACAACTTCTAGAGGCAAGTTGTTCCACTGATTAATTGTTCTAAACATCAGTAAATTTCTCCTTAATTTTGGGTTGGATCTCTCTTTTTTTAAAAAAAGGTTTTTTTTCCTCCACAGTTTCCATATATGCATCAATACATATAGTCTTCCCTCGATGTTCGCGGGGGATGCGTTCCGAGACCGCCCGCGAAAGTCGAATTTCCTCAAAGTAGAGATGCGGAAGTAAATACACTATTTTTGGCTATGAACAGTATCACAAGCCTTCCCTTAACACTTTAAGCCCCTAAAGTGCAATTTCCCATTCCCTTAGCAACTACTCACCATGTTTATTTATTAAAGTTTATTAAAAAAATATTTATTAAAGGCAGGTGAAAGTTTGGCGATGACATATGACGTCATCGGGCAGGAAAAACCGTGGTATAGGGGGGAAAACCCACAAAGTATTTTTTAATTAATATTTTTGAAAAACCGTTGTATAGAGTTTTCGCAAAGTTCGAACCCGCAAAAATCGAGGGAACACTGTACCTTAAGAATATATCAATAATACTGAATATACATTTTCAAATCAGTCAGAGTTCAATAACCTATTTTTACACCTAACCTTGCTGTTATTAATCAGTCTGTTTTTCTTTCTCTTTACACTCCCCCCTCTCTTTCTTCTTCTCCCCTACTACCTTCTTACTCCTTCTCTCCCCCTTCCTACTTCCCTTTCCTTCTTCCCTTCTTTCCTTCCTTCCTACTTCCTCTTTCCCTTCCAAACACTTCCCCACGTTATTTTGATTCTAATACATATTATATTTAACAGACTGATACCATTTCCCCATGCTTAAGCTGTCAGCATTACTTTTAAATTACTTGTTATGTAACGTTATACCTATACTGTTATTTTTGGTATAAGAGGGAGATTGTGATCCCCTTATATAGAGCGCTGGTGAGACCACATTTGGAGTACCGTGTTCAGTTCTGGAGACTTTACCTACAAAAAGATATTGACAAAATTGAACGGATCCAAAGACGGGCTACAAGAATGGTGGAAGGTCTTAAGCATAAAACGTATCAGGAAAGACTTCATGAACTTAATCTGTATAGTCTGGAGGACAGAAGGAAAAGGGGGGACATGATCGAAACATTTAAATATATTAAAGGGTTAAATAAGGTTCAGGAGGGAAGTGTTTTTAATAGGAAAGTGAACACAAGAACAAAGGGACACAATCTGAAGTTAGTTGGGGGAAAGATCAAAAGCAATATGAGAAAATATTATTTCACTGAAAGAGTAGTAGATCCTTGGAACAAACTTCCAGCAGATGTGGTTGGTACATCCACAGTAACTGAATTTAAACATGCCTGGGATAAACATATATCCATTGTAAGATAAAATACAGGAAATAGTAATAAGGGCAGACTAGATGAACCATGAGGTCTTTTTCTGCCGTCAGTCTTCTATGTTTCTATGTTGTTAATCTAATGCTGCCTCCTGAGTCGAGTTCTGTCATCTGGGTTACCTCAATTTCTATTCCATTTTCTTTTTCTTTTAATCATAATAGTTTAGTCTCTATTTAGATTCCATTTCTATCCTTTCATAAAATTCCACCCATACATTATAATATTCCGAATCCTCATCTTTAATTTTCATTGTTAATCTATTCATTTCTGCACAATTCATAATTTTCTTTAGAACTTCACCTTCGGTCGGTATTTTGGGTTGTCCTGTCCTCGGGCATAGAAACATAGAAACATAGAAGACTGATGGCAGAAAAAGACCTCATGGTCCATCTAGTCTGCCCTTATACTATTTTCTGTATTTTATCTTATGATGGACCTACGTTCATCCCAGGCATGTTTAAATTCAGTTACTGTGGATTTACCAACCACGTCTGCTGGAAGTTTGTTCCAAGGATCTACTACTCTTTCAGCAAAATAATATTTTCTCATGTTGCTTTTGATCTTTCCCCCAACTAACTTCAGATTGTGTCCCCTTGTTCTTGGGTTCACTTTCCTATTAAAAACACTTCCCTCCTGGACCTTATTTAACCCTTTAACATATTTAACTGTTTCGATCATGTCCCCCCTTTTCCTTCTGTCCTCCAGACTCTACAGGTTGAGTTCATGAAGTCTTTCCTGATATGCTTTATGCTTAAAACATATCTGGAAACATTGAAGAATGACACACACACACACACACACACACACACACACTTATCTGTAATAGAATAGAATAGAATAGAATGTAGGATAGAATAGAATAGAATAGAATTCTTTATTGGCCAAGTGTGATTGGACATACAAGGAATTTGTCTTTGGTGCAGATGCTCTCAGTGTACATAAAAGAAAAGATGCATTTGACAAGAATCATGACGTAAAAAACACAATGATTGACATAGGGGTCAAATAAGCAATGAAGAAATAATGTTAATAAAAATCTTAAGGATACAAGCAACAAGTTACAGTCATACAGTCCTAAGTGGGAGGAGATGGGTGATAGGAACAATGAGGAGATTAATAGTCATAGTAATGAAGCCTTAGTGAATAGTTTGACAGTGTTGAGGGAATTATTTGTTTAGCAGAGTGATGGCATTCGGGAAAAAACCTGTTCTTGTGTCTAGTTGTCTTGGTGTGCAGTGCTCTGTAGCGACGTTTTGAGCACCTCAAATATTGGAAGACAGCTACCATGTCACCGCTAATCCTCCTCTTTGTTAGGTTAAACAGACCCGTTTTTCTGAACTTCCGGTTTGCCCGTTGGGGCATTTTTCACACTCCCGGCCATCAATGAAGCTTCCCTGAAGCCTCCAGAGTGTGAAATAACCTTCCCCAAGGCCGATAATCAGCTGGCCAGCTCGCTTATGCGCACTGGAGCTGATATAAGGCAACGCCTCGCCTGCCCTCCCATATGGCTCCGCGTCCCACCTGTAGCACACATTTATTTATTTATTTATTTATTTATCTATCTATCTGTTTATTTACTTACTTACTTACTTACTTACTTACTTACTTACTTACTTACTTACTTACTTACTTACTTACTTACTTACTTACTTACTTACTTACTTATTTATTTGATTTTTATGCCGCCCTTCTCCTTAGACTCAGGGCGGCTTACAACATATTAGCAATAGCACTTTTTAACAGAGCTAGGCTATTGCCCCCACAATCCGGGTCCTCATTTTACCCACCTCGGAAGGATGGAAGGCTGAGTCAACCTTGAGCCGGTGATGAGATTTGAACCGCTGACCTTCAGATCTACAGTCAGCTCAGTGGCCTGCCCTACAGCACTCTACCTGCTGTGCTACCCCGGCTCTTTATTTATTTATTGGATTTGTATGCTGTCCCTCTCCATAGACTCGAGGCGGCTAACAGCAACAATAAAACAGTGTACAATAGTAATTCAGTACTAAAAACGATTAACAACCCATTAATATAAAAACCAAACATACATACATACATACCATGCCTAGAATTGTAAACGCCTAGGGGGAAAGAGGATCTCAATTCCCCCATGCCTGACGGCAGAGGTGGATTTTAAGTAGCTTACGAAAGGCAAGGAGGGTGGGGGCAATTCTAATCTCTGGGGGGAGTTTGTTCCAAAGGGTCGGGGCCGCCACAGAGAAGGCTCTTCCCCTGGGTCCCACCAAGCGACATTGTTTAGTTGACGGGACCCGGAGAAGACCCACTCTGTGGGACCTAACTGGTCGCTGGGATTCGTGCAGCAGAAGGCGGTCCCTGAGATAATCTGGTCCGGTGCCATGAAGGGCTTTACAGGTCATAATCAACATGCCATAGGTTTGCCATCACTGGAATAAGGTCTACCTTGGTTGGGCAACTATGGCCGCTTTATGGCCTGGAGACTTCAACTCCCAGAATTCCTGAGCTAGGGGTGTGCAACTATGGCAACTTTACGACTTCTGGGAGGTCAGCTCTCGGAATTAATTCCTAAGCTAGAGGCGGGCAGCTGTGCTGGGCAGGCAGGGAAGGGCTGCAAAAATGTTTACTACCACACTGTGGGCGTGGCTTGTTTTGTGGGTGTGGTTTGCTGGCCGTGTGACCAGGTGGGAGTGGCTTGACGATCATGTGACCAGGGTGTGGCTTAAAGGTCGTGCGACTGGCTTAAAGGTGGCCAACTTGACGTCACTCATGACAAGGGTTAGGGTTAGGGTGCCTGGCCTCTCCTTGCCTCAGAGAGACAATTTCTCTCTCTATTTACTATTACTGAACATCCAAAATATACTATTTAATTCTATGTATACAGTATATGCCACATGTGTACATACACATTACACACAGGCACAGAAAAATAGACATTATCTACTATATAAACTGTATGTGTATGTACACACACGCACGCACCGCTCTTCTAAAATCATTTATTTATTTATTTTTGTTTTATTTATTTATTAGATTTGTATGCCGCCCCTCTCCGTAGACTCGGGGCGGCTCACAACAATAACAAGAACAATGTAAGAACAAATGTAATAATTTAAAAAACACTAAAAACCCCATTATTAAAAGCAAACACACACACAAACATTCCATGTATAAACTGTATAGACCCGGGGGAGATGTGTCAGTTCCCCCATGCCTGACGGCAGAGATGGGTCTTAAGAACTTTACGAAAGGCAAGGAGGGTGGGGGCAGTTCTAATCTCCGGGGGGAGCTGGTTCCAGAGGGTCGGGGCCGCCACAGAGAAGGCTCTTCTCCTGGGTCCCGCCAAACGACATTGTTTAGTCGACGGGACCCGGAAAAGGCCAACTCTGTGGGACCTAACTGGTCACTGGGATTCATGCGGCAGAAGGCAGTCCCGGAGGTATTCTGGTCCGATGCCATGAAGGGCTTTATAGGTCATAACCAACACTTTGAATTGTGCCTGGAAATTGATCGGCAACCAATGCAGACTGCGGAGTGTTGGTGTAACATGGGCATACCTGGGAAAGCCCATGGTAGCTCTCGCAGCTGCATTCTGCACGATCTGGAGTTTCCGATCATACACGTTCAACCTCATTTACTGCGATAGGAAAAACACACCCAGAGCCCAGAAGGGGAAAAAGGAAAAAGTATATACCGGTTCTGTGTACTTGACTGTACCCGTAGGGGTCCATCACTCGGGAATTCTGGGAGTTGAAGTCCATAGCCCGTATAGTCGCCAATCTCTGGCCTAGCTGCCCAAGTGTCTAAAACCAGGTGCGCCCGCCCCCTCCCTCCCCTCTTCCTGAGCAGGGCTGCGATGCGGGTGCGCGTGAGGGACCGCAGCCCTGCCATCGGAATTTATGTGCTGGCGACAGACAAGCGGAGCACCAATGTTCCAGTGACTCCTGCTTGCCTCCTGCTTTCATTAGGTCAGGCGAGCCCGGCCCAGATGCTGTATGGAAATTGGCAAATGAAAACCATATTGATCAGCCTTGCACGCTAATGCGAACAAGCTGCCGCGAAGGGGAAGAGGTGGATTGGCGGAGACGCTCCCCTCTTCAACCCGATAGCCCCTCATTAAGGCCTTTAATCATTTATTAATGTAAACCCACTTCTTTCCTTTCTCCTCTCTTGCCCCTCTTTCTACCCCCCCCACCCCCTCCCCACTTTCCACTCAAATTACCTTGGCCACAGAGCATCCTGTTCCGTTTATCTCTTAATTTATCTCTGCATTTATCTCGTTAATATCTTTTAATGTTTCCTTTATTTCTTTTTAAGTTACATGTTAAATTTTATGGCCACATCAAGGGTATCTTTTCTTTCTTTCTTTCTTTCTTTCTTTTGTTCTTTCTTTCTTTCCCTCTCTCCTCTCTCTCTCTCTTTTTCTTCTTCTTCCTTCATTTCCCCCTTCTTCCCATATCCCCTCCCTTCCTTCTTTCCTTCCTTCCTTCCTTCTTTCTTTCTTTTTCTTTCCTTCCTTCCTTCTCCTCTTCCCTCTCTTTCCATTTCCCTTTCTTTTCTCTCTTCCCTTTGTTTTGCTTTTCTTTCTTCTTCTTTCCTCCCCTCTCCTTTCTCCCCTCTCCCCTCCCCTCCCTCCTTCCTTCCTTTTCCTCTTCCCTACCCTTTCTTTTTCCCCTTCTCCTTTTCCTTTTTCCTTCCCTTTGCCTTCCTTTCTTTTTCTTTCCTTCCCTCTATTTTTCTTCCCTTTCCCCTCTCCTCTCTCCTTCCTTTTCCTTTTTCCTTCCTTCTTTCCTTCCTTCCTCCCTTCCTTCTCTTCACTCTCCTTCCATTTCCTTTCTCTTTTCCCTTCCCTTTGCCTTCCTTTCTTTTTCTTTCCTCTCTGTTTTTCTCCCCTTTCCCCCCTCTTCTCTCCTTCCTTCTTTTTTCTCTTCCCTCCCCCTCCCCTTTCTACTTCCTTTCCCTTTCCTCTTTTCCATCCTTCCCTCCCTCCATCCTTCCCTGACACATTTTTCTAGATACCTTCCAATGTGCCTTGTCCTCCAATATGATTGACACCCCCCCAAGGTGTTTAATACCTCTACAAAGGTGAGGCCTCCTTAATCATTTAAGGAACAGCTTCTGCAGCAGGTCCCAAAATGGGTCTTGGCTGAATCAAACCGGTGGTTCCATGTACTCTGAAGAAGTTTGAGGTGCCAGCCAATGCCAGGAAAAGCCTTCGGTGCCAGGCAAGATAAGGGGGGGAGGCCCTCCACCACCTGAGACCGGAACCCCCTTTGCCGCGTTGAGTAGGGCAGAGGTGGGCAAATGATGGTCCTTTTAGCACTCATGGATGTCAACTCCCAAAATTGCTTTTCATGGTTGTAAGTGCCAGGGCCGGTTGAAAGTCACTTTTCTCAGGATGCAATATGAATTGGTCTCCGGGACGAAAAGTTTGTTCTTCCCAGCTTTAGGTCCCCGGCTCCAAATTGGATCCTGCAGCCTTCTCCTGGGACACTTATATTTGCTTTAATTCACTTTTGTTAGTGCCGTTGTAACGGTGAACAGTCGCTACGTAAAGAGTTGTAAGTTGAGGATGGCCTGTACTTTGTTTTTCCATTTCCTTGAACGCTGCTCTCCAAAGTCGTCTCCCCAAACCACTTCTCCCTCTTTTTCCTCCTTTTCTTCCTCCTCTTCTTCCTCTTCCTACTACCCCCTCCCCTTCTCTCTTTCTTTTCCCTCCTCTTCCTCCTGCTCTTCTTCTTCCTCCTCCTGTGCCTCCTCTTCCTCCTCCTGTGCCTCCTCTTCCTCCTCCTGTGCCTCCTCTTCCTCCTCCTTTTCTTCCTCTTCCTACTGCCCTCTCCCCCTTCTCTCTTTCTCTCCCTCCTCTTCCTCCTGCTCTTCTTCCTCCTTCTCCTGTACCTCCTCTTCCCCCCTCCTCCTTTTCTTCCTCTTCTCCTCTACTTCCTCCTCTTCTTCCTCTTCCTCTACCTACTATCCCTTCCCCTTCTCTCTTCCTCTTCCTCCTGCTCCTTCTCCTCTTCCTCCTCCTTCTCCCCCTTCCTTCTCTCTCTCTTCCTCCTCCTCCTCCTCCTTTTCTTCCTCTTCTCTTCTCCTTCCTCCCCTTCTTTTTCCTCTTCTTCTTCCTCTTCCCCCCCCTCCTCTTCCCCCTTCCTTCTCCCCTTCCCCTAGCAATCCCAGCTTCTCCTTTGCTCTCCTCTTCCCAAAACATCAAACAGTCTATAAATCACAGCCAGAATCCTTTTTTTTTTTTTGGAACAGGCAACCGGGCCCCTGTTTGCTCAGAAGAGTCACTGGGCATCTCTTCCTTCTCTCTCTTTCTCCCTCTCATCCCCCCTCCCCTTTCCCACTGGGAGTGTTGTTTATAGAGCATTATAATTTATAACCGAAGAGAGTGGATTTGATTTCAGTGGAGGGGGCTCGCCAGCAGGGCGCCGGCCAGCAATCGTATGAATCAGCAGGCTGCAAAAAAAAAATAAAATTTTTTTTTTAAACCCTGCCATTGAATGGAAAGTATTATCGGTGGCCACAAACGGACCATGTTTCTCCTTCAACGGCTCCCTCGGCGCGGGAGGATTCTGCC
The DNA here is from genome assembly GCF_031021105.1 of Erythrolamprus reginae. NCBI lineage: Eukaryota > Metazoa > Chordata > Lepidosauria > Squamata > Dipsadidae > Erythrolamprus > Erythrolamprus reginae. Next base: position 419,261,588 of record NC_091950.1, on the reverse strand, counting down.
TCCAATCATCCAACTTCCATAGATGATGACTCCTGTTTTAATTCTGCTGCTTCCTCCTCGGCACTGGCCTTATTTTTTTTCCCCTTCCCTCCTTCTCTGCTCCTTTTCTTTCAATTGTCTTGTTTCCTGCAAGTTCACATTAGAAACTAATTAGGCTGCTGGACCTCTGCGTCTTCCCTGTTCTCTCCTCCCTCCCTCTCCTCTCCCCCATCTTTCTTTTCTCTTCTGCCCCCCCCCCAATGGTTGTTTTTCCTTTTCTCACCCTGTTTTCATCAGATCCCACCACCACCACCACAAAACCAAATTTATAAAGAACAATGTATATAAATGTTGTGGTTAGCTCTGGCCCAGCTCCTGCCCCAAGGACTGTGGATGTGGGGGAGACATCCACATGCTGCAGGCCTGTTTTGCCCCCGGTGGAATCTGCTGATGAAGGCTCCTCTGACCAAGAAGACATGAGTGACAGGGAGGAGGAGAGTGGGGCAGACAGCTCAGAAGGAGATCAATTATCTAGCTCCTCCTTGGATTCGGAACAAGATTTAATGATACAGCCACGCATGCGGAGAGCGATGCATAGGCAGCAACAACTGAGAGATTATTATCAAAGAAAATGAGGCCACCTGTGGTTGGGTGGGGCTGTGGTCATTAGTGAGGCTGCTATAAATAGCAGCCTGTGGGTTTGGCCATTGTGGAGGATTATCTGATCGTTGTGTTTCATGCCTGCTTTGCTGACTTTGACCTTTTGTGGGCTGATTTTCCCCCGCCTTAAAACTAAACCAGAGCAAAGTGTGTTTCACTTGGTGAAAGAAGAAGGACTGTGAATTTCCTCACAGCTGCAAACTAAGTATCACAGAACTGATAAGGGACTTGTACCAATTACCAGTTTGTTTGGAGACGAGTGCTCTTTGCTATACCAAAAGAGGGCTTGGTTTAAGTGAATTTTCATTATAGAGAACATTGTTTTGAAGTGTGTGTGTGTGTCTGAAATTTGTACCTGTGAATTTTTGGGAGGAGTCTACCAGAGAGCCCGACAGAACAATAAAGAAAAAAAAATCACCACAAAACCAAATGTGAAGAAAAAAAGTTTCGCTACTCATCCAGGAAGCTTCTTCAGTTCTTCTTCTTCTGACTTGATATGCTGACACTTAAAGCCGGAGGGTGTTAATATAAGGTTCTAGGCTGCATTGACAGAGGGATCGAGTCAGTCACGCGAAGTGTTAAAACCACTTTATAAGGCCTTGGTAAGGACACACTTGGAATACTGCGTTCAGTTTTGGTTGCCACGATGCAAAAAGGATGTTGAGACTCTAGAAAAAGTGCAGAGAAAAGCAACCAAGGTGATTAGGGGACTGGAGGCTAAAACATATGAAGAACAGTTGCAGGAACTGGGCCTGGCTAGTTTAATGAAAAGAAGGACCAAGGGAGACTTGATAGCAGTCTTCCAATATCTCAGGGGTTGCCAAAAAGAAGAGGGAGTCAAGCTATTATCCAAAGCACCTGAAGGTAGAACAAGAAGCAATGGGTGGAAGCCGAACAAGTAGAGAAGTAACTTAGAACTAAGGAGAAATTTCCTGACAGTCAGAACGGCTGATCAGTGGAGCAGCTTGCCTCCAGAAGTTGTGAATGCCCCAACACTGGAAGATTTTAAGCTGATGTTGGATAACCATCTGTCTGAAGTAGTGTAGGGTTTCCTGCCTAAGCAGGGGGTTGGACTAGGAGACCTCCAAGGTCCCTTTCAATTCTGTTGTTGTTGTTGTTGTTGTTGTTATTATTATTGTTATTGTTATTGTTATTATTGTGACTGGCAGTTGGAACAGGGTTCTTTTCAGGTGGGGAGGGGGAGTAGAACATCCAACTCCTTAGCATCACATACTAATGATCTGTTGGTCATTTCGAAAAATCCTTTCTTAGCAAGCACTTAGAGGCCAATTCTGGAGATTGATTGATTGATTGATTGATTGATTATTCATTCATTCATTCATTTATTCATTTATTCATTTATTCATTTATTCATTTATTCATTTATTCATTTATTCATTCATTCATTCATTCATTCATTCATTTATTCATTTATTTGATTTATATGCTGCCTCTCTCCAAGAAGTCAGGGCGTCTTACAACATATCAACATTTCATGATGAGTGAGTGGTATTTGGCTTTTATATATATAGATATATAAAATGTATAAAAGAATGCAAATGACCAGCTCCCTGCAAGGAATATAAATCCTTCCATTCCCCACCATCCAAAACAAACCCATGTTGGCCGAACGAGATTCAGCGATCCGTCTGCATTTAAAAGAGAATGTCCACATTTCGGACAGAGAGGACCACTGATTTGAAAAAGGAGTCAAAGAGGCCATTTAGATCAAAATTGAACAGCTCTCTCTCAACGGAGGGGAGGGCGATATGGCATCATCTATCTCGGGTTTACAATCCAAACCTTTCAGCAGTTCCAAGAAGGCTACACACCCATTTGCACCACTCAGGTGCAACTGAGGACACAGCTGAACCTCCAAGTGGTCTCAGCGCCTCCCTTAAAAGGATGCAAATGGCCAGGTGTCCTCAAGGAGTATAAATCCTTCCGTTCCCCACCATTCAGTCAGAGCGGAAGAGGCTCCTCGGATGAGAAGTGAAATATCTTCAGAAGAAAAAACAAGAAAGTCCAACTGCCTCTTGAAAAAAGCACCTTAGGGACGACCATGACCTGGATAATGGAGCTTCTCCATAGACCTCCAGCTAGCATGTTTTGAGAAACACAGCTCTAAATTAATGAAACATCGTCTCTTGCAACCACGGTTCCATGAATTCATAATGGCCTGCCGTGCAAAATGCGGTTGTTTTGTGGCCAGCGTGGTTGTCTCAGCAATTTCGCTGGTTGTCCTTAATTCTAGGCCTCGCTTAAGGAGCAGCTTTGACTTCGAGGCTCCGTCTCTTCCCTGAGTCTTTCAATTACATCTCACAGAAGAAGAAGGGAAAAAAGGGGGTGGGTGGGGATTGGGTGTCAAAATGTCAGAGGTGTAAAATTATTAGGGTCAGCTAGGGGGGTTTCAAGCCTGCCTTCCTGCCTATCTATCTATCTATCTATCTATCTATCTATCTATCTATCTATCTATCTATCCATCCATCCATCTATCATATGTCTGTCTGTCTGTCCGTCTGTCTATCCAATTTATCTATCTATCTATCTATCTATCTATCTATCTATCTATCTATCCATCCATCCATCTATCTAATTTATCTAATCTATCTATTATCTTCTATCATCTGTCTGTCTGTCTGTCTTGCCAACCTTTCACAACCCATCTAGACAACGTCATCAGTTCTACCAGGGAGTGGGGTTTGCAGAGAAGAGGAGGGGCTGTAAGGTCTTTGGTGCTCTCTGAGTTTGGTGATTTTCTTTCAGATGTTTCATGACCCAACCAGGTAACATTATTTATTAATTTTATTAATAAATAATATTTATTAATAAGTAAGAATTTATGATGTTTATTAACATCATCAATGCTTAGAAGAGAGAGGGATTTGAGGAAGAGGAGGAGGAGGACAGTGGGAATCATTGATGCTCTCTGAGGTTGGTTTTTTTCCCCTTGCAGACATTTCATGACCTGACTACGTAATGTCATCAATGCTAGAAAGGATTGCAATTTTTGTCTAATGGAGCTTTTGTCTAATCCCCTTTTATATCTGTCCAAAATGGATAGCGGTTCAATTCCCCGGCCTTCAGGTCACCAATTCCACTGGTCATAGAAACATAGAAGATTGACGGCAGAAAAAGACCTCATGGTCCATCTAGTCTGCCCTTAAAGTATTTCCTGTATTTTATCTTAGGATGGATATATGTTTATCCCAGACATGTTTAAATTCAGTTACTGTGGATTTACCAACCACGTCTGCTGGAAGTTTGTTCCAAGGATCTACTACTCTTTCAGTCAAATCATATTTTCTCACATGGCTTCTGATCTTTCCCCCAATCAACCTCAGATTGTGTCCCCTTGTTCTTGTGTTCACTTGCCTATTAAAAACACTTCCTTCCTGAACCTTATTTAACCCTTTGACATATTTAAATGTTTTGATTATATTCCCCCTTCTGTCCTCCAGACTATACAGATGGAGTTCATGAAGTCTTTCCTGATCAGTTTTATGCTGAAGACTTTCTACCATTTTTGTTGCCCATCTTTGGATCTTTTTGTAGGTGAGGTCTCCATAACTGGTCAGCTATTTCCTGATTGAAAAAGTCAATCTAAGCTTTCTAAGAAACCTCTCATTAGTTTCTTAATTAGGCAGTTGCTTACTGTAGCCACTATATATAAACAGGGAGCAAACCCCACTCCTTTCTGGCACGGATGTTGCTGCCTAGTTGGGTCACAAAACATCTGCAAGAAAACCGCCCAGTCCTCCTCTTCCTCCTCATCTCCACAAACCCCACTCCCTTCTAGCACTGGTGGTGTTGCCTAGTTGGGTCTCGAAACATCTGCAAGAAAAAACAATCCAGCTCCATGGGCACTGTTCTGTCTGGGTGCCCCCAGACTTCAACACCAACTGGAAAAAGCAGCCAGACACGCTGGTAAAAGCAAAAGCACTTTATAGTTTGAAAAATAAACACAGAGAAAAACCTGTTCTTCCCAACAGGCAGGCTATGAGACTTCACAGCAGAGTCCTGACGGCCAGACAATACAGCAGACTTCTTGCTGGCACACCCACCACTGTAGAGAATAAGACCCACACCTTTTCCCCCCAAGGTTTCAGTATTCAAAGTCACAAACCAGAATTCCAAGACGCCAAAGATCACAGCCAGGTCCCAGGACTCCCAAAGATAATACTCCACAAGCCAGGAAGGGTGGGTCTGCCTTTTCAGCCTTTCCAGAGAGCACCACACCCAAACCCAGCTGTTGCCTCTTTAGTGCTGAAAGTACCTGGCTAATTGTCCCCTCCGTTGTGTTGCTCTTCTCTGCCGGAGATCTATGATTGCTTGTGCATTTTCATCTAAGGAATCCAGGCTGCTTGCTGGGGAGAGCTCCCCCTCGGGGGACTCTGGCTGTCCCTCAGCCTGAGATTCCTCCTCCCCGTCTGCCTGAACCTCCTGTTCCTCATCCTCCCCCTCTGAGCAGGAAGCCGGCAGAGGATCAGCCGTTCCCTGAGGGGCCTCAGACGGAATCACAACAGGCACCAAGGACCAGTAATGGGCAGCCAAATTTTTTACTGCCACACTGTGGGTGTGGCTTATTTTGTGGGTGTGGCTTGATGGTCATGTGACTGGGTAGGAGTGGCTTGCCAGCCACGTGACCAGGTGGGAGTGGCTTGAACGATCACCATCGTTCAAGTGAACTGTTAAGTCCTCGACTTACAACCTCACCAGTGTCGCTCTCCAGGCTGACAATTTGCTTCGCGTTTCCCGCGCTCTCCTTTCTGGGTCGCCTCTGGCTTCAGGCTGGTTAGTTAGGCGAACAGGTGCCAATCAGCTATTGAGAAAAGATGGGGAAGGAAAAGGGCCCCCTGCAACTCCTGCCGGTGCTGGTCTCTCTGCCACTTTCCGAGGAGGATGGGAGGGTGGGATGGTCAGCTGGAGCTGGGCACACAGCATCATTTATGTTGTGAGCCGCCCCGAGTCCTCGGAGAGGGGCAGCATACAAATCCAATCAATCAATCAATCAATAAATAAATAAATCAAACAATAAATCTATTTATTGATAGATTGATAGATTGATAGATTGATAGATTGATAGATTGATAGATTGATAGATTGATAGATTGATAGATTTGTATGCCGCCCCTCTCCGAAGACAACAATAAAAAAGACAATGTAACAAATCTAATATTAAAAAATAATCTAAAAACCCCAATTTAAAAGACCAATCATACAAACAAGCATACCTTGTATAAATTCTATAAGCCTAGGGGGAAGGGGAAAAGAAAAATTCAGTTCCCCCATGCCTGACGACAGAGGTGGGTTTTAAGGAGCTTGCGAAAGGCAAGGAGGGTGGGGGCAACTCTGATATCTGGGGGCAGCTGGTTCCAGAGGGTCGGGGCCGCCACAGAGAAGGCTCTTCTCCTGGGTCCCGCCAAATAAATAAATTTCCACTGGTGAAACTGCATTCCACCCCGTCCTGCCTGCTGCCCACCCCTGCCAAGGACCCCTTGCCTTAGTATCATCTCTACTGCAAAAATTATTGACTGCAAAATGAAAGCATCATCCATGCTGAATCAAGGGAGAGGCCTATCCAGTTCCACTTGGGCTGTTTCCCATGGCAGCTGACCACGAGATGCCCCTGGGAAACTGACAAGCAAGGCGACGGGAGGGCCCTCTCATGTTCCTTGGCACCTGGTTTGAGTGGTCCTCCTGCCTTGCGGAGGTTGATATATTGCCATTCTCACGGGCAGCCATTGGTAGCCCCTTTGCTCCATGGATTTGTCTAATCCCCTTTTATAGCTGTCCGAAATTGGTAGCCGCTCGGTTCCCAGGCCTTGAGGGGTCACCCAACTCCGCCCGTCAGCTGTTGAAGAAGTCAATCCCAGCTTTCTGATAGTGCAAGCGAACCCATCGATCGCTTTCGAGAGAAGAATGAAGATGAGAATGGAGAGATGTGATTATTATTATTGTTGTTGTTGTTGTTGTTATTATTATTATTATTATTATTATTATTATTATTATTATTATTAATTAGATTTGTATGCCGCCCCTCTCCGTAGACTCAGGGCGGCTCACAACAATAACAAAGACAATGTAACAAATCTAATAATTTAAAAAACACTAAAACCCCCATTATTAAAAGCAAGCATACACACAAACATACCATGTATAAACTATATAGGCCCGGGGGAGATGTCTCAGTTCCCCCCATGCCTGACGGCAGAGATGGGTCTTAAGAGCTTTACGGAAGGCAAGGAGGGTAGGGGCAGTTCTGATCTCTGGGGGGAGCTGGTTCCAGAGGGTCGGGGCCGCCACAGAGAAAGCTCTTCTCCTGGGTCCTGCCAAATGACATTGTTTAGTCGACGGGACCCGGAGAAGGCCAACTCTGTGGGACCTAATCGGTCGCTGGGATTCGTGCGGCAGAAGGTGGTCCTGGAGATATTCTGGTCCGATGCCATGAAGGGCTTTATGGAAACTGATCGGCAACCAATGCAGACTGCGGATTAAAAATACAGTTGCTGGAAATGGGGATCTCTAGTTTGATGAGAAGAAGGACCAAGGGAGACATGATAGAAGTCTTCCAGTATCTCAGGGGTTGCCACAAAGAACAGGGAGTCAAGCTATTCTACAAAGCACCTGAGGGTAGAACAAGAAGCAGTGGGTGGAAACTAAACAAGGAGAGAAGCAACTTATAACTAAGGAGAAAATTCCTGACAGTTGGAACAATTAACCCATGAAACAGCTTGCCTGCAGAGGTTGGGTTTTATGTCTACTTCTCTTAATTGTTCTCCTTGTTCCTAAAGAAATTCTTCATTTCTTGTTCTTAAAGAATTTCTTCATTTCTTTAATTGTATTGCCCAATTTTTATCGTTGTTTCTATGTTATTCTGTAAGCTGCACTGAGTCCACAAGAAAGGTAGCCTATAATAAATAAATGGTGGCCTATAAGAAAGAAAGAAAGAAAGAAAGAAAGAAAGAAAGAAAGAAATGAAAGAAGTAAAGAAAGAAAAAGAAAGAAGAAAGAAAGAAAAAAAGGGAAGAAAGAAAGGGAAGAAAGGAAAGGAAAAAAGAAAGAAAGAAAGAAAGAAAGGGAAGAAAGAAAGGAAGAAAGGAAAGAAAGAGGAAGGAAGGAAAGGAAGAAAGAAAGAAAGAAAGAAAAAAGGGAAGAAAGGAAAGAAAGAGGAAGGAAGGAAAGGAAGAAAGGAAGAAAGAAAAGAAAGGAAGGAAGGAAGGAAAGAAAGAGGAAGGAAGAAAGAAAGAAAGAAAGAAAGAAAGAAAGAAAGAAAGAAAGAAAGAAAGAAAGAAAGAAAAGTTGTGAATGCCCCAACACTGGAGGTTTTTAAGAAGATGTTGGATAACCATGTGTCTGAAGTGGTGCAGGGTTTCTTGCCTAAGAAGAGGGGTGGATTATTAGAAGACCTCCAAGGTCCCTTCCAACTATGTTATTCTATATTCTTTTATTCTATTTTCTTCTTCCATGGTCTTGCATATTTTACCCTAAAACCTAGGGGCAGGGGAGGGGTTTTTAGAAATCCCAAAGTCTGCAGATTGAAAATGCATTTTATTCAATTATTAACTAGCTGGCTTATGATTGAGTTCATACCACGTCAGGCCCCACATGTCCTCATGGTAAACCTCGCTTGATTTATGGTTGGCCTTTGATGCAACTCCACATGAAAGCTGGAAAAACAGCCATTTATTCACACGGAATCTCCTCCTCCTCCTCCTCCTCCTCCTCCTTTTCCCCCTTCCCCCTCTCCTTCCCCCTTCCTACTCCTCCCAGTAAACCTCACTTCCTTGTAGCACTGGTGACGTTACCTCGACCGGTAATGAAACGTCTACAATTTCATGCAATTTCAGAACACCAAGAACTCATTGACCCCCTCAGAGAGGGTTCACAACTTGGGCGTCCTCCTCGACCCACAGCTCACATTAGAGAAACATCTTTCAGCTGTGGCGAGGGGGACGTTTGCCCAGGTTCGCCTGGTGCACCAGTTGCGGCCCTATTTGGACCGGGACTCACTGCTCACAGTCACTCATGCTCTCATCACCTCGAGGTTCGACTACTGTAACGCTCTCTACATGGGGCTACCTTTGAAGAGTGTTCAGAAACTTCAGATCGTGCAGAATGCAGCTGCAAGAGCTATCATGGCCTTCCCTAAATATGCCCATGTCACACCAACACTCTGCAGTCTGCATTGGTTGCCGATCAGTTTCCGGTCACAATTCAAAGTGTTGGTTATGACCTATAAAGCCCTTCATGGCACCGGACCAGAATATCTTCGGGACCGCCTCCTGCCGCACGAATCCCAGCGACCGGTTAGGTCCCACAGAGTCGGCCTTCTTCAGATCCTGTCGACTAAACAATGTTGTCTGGCGGGACCCAGGGGAAGAGCCTTCTCTGTGGCGGCACCGACCCTCTGGAACCAGCTCCCCCCTGAGATTAGGATTGCCCCCACCTTCCCTGCCTTTCGTAAACTCCTTAAAACCCACCTCTGTCGTCAAGCATGGGGGAACTAAAACATCTCCCCCTTGCCCATGTTGTTTTGCCGTTTGATTGATTGACTGTGTGCCTGTTTTTTTTATTTATATTGGGATTGTTTTATGAATTTCTTAATTTAAAATTGTAATTAGATTGGTGGGAATTGGATTTGTTACAATGTACTGTTTTTATTATTGTTGTGAGCCGCCCCGAGTTTGTGGAGAAGGGCGGCATATAAATCCAATAAATCTAATCTAATCTAATCTAATCTAATCTATTGACAGCAGAAAAAAACCCCATGGTCCATCTAGTCTGCCCTTGTGCTATTTCCTGTATTTTATCTTAGGGTGGATCTATGTTTATCCCATTCAATTCAGTGACTGTGGATTTACCAGCCACATCTGCTGTGAATTTGTTCCAAGCATCTACTACTCTTTCAGTAAAATAATATTTTCTCACGTTGCTTTTGATCTTTCCCTCAACTCACCTCAGATTGTGTCCCCTTGTTCTTGTGTTCACTTTCCTATTAAAAACACTTCCCTTCTGAACCTTATTTAAACCTTTAACATATTGAAATGTAGAATAGAATAGAATAGAATAGAATAGAATAGAATAGAAAAGAATTCTTTATTGGCCAAGATTGATTGGACACACAAGTAATTTGTCTTTGGTGCAGATGCTCTCAGTGTACATAAAAGAAATACATTCGTCAAGAATCATGAGGTAGAAAACATTTAATGATCGTCACAGGGTACAAATAAGCAGTCAGGAAACAATCAATATTAATATTCTATTATGTGACAGGCCAAAGTGTCCAACTCAACCGATGGCTTCGGGCCTGACACAGGGCCCACCACAACCCAGATTTTAAAAACCATGTGACCAGTGAGGATGCTGAAACGGTCGTTAAAGGTGTGAAGAACAGTCACAAGTCGCTTTTTCTTAGCTTCAAAGAGCCACTAAACGAACTGTTGAAAATCGAGGACTACCCATACTTTACAGTCCACGGAGAGAGGGGCGATATACAAGTCCAATAAATAAATGAAATAAAATAAATAAAATATAAATAAAATAAATAATAAAATAAATAAAAAATAAATAAAATAAATAAAACAAAATAAATAATAAAACAAAATAAATAAAATAAATAAAATAGATAAAATAGATAAAATAAATAAAATAAATAAAACAAAATAAATAATAAAACAAAATAAATAATAAAACAAAATAGATAAAATAGATAAAATAGATAAAATAAATAAAATAGATAAAATAGATAAAATAGATAAAATAGATAAAATAGATAAAATAGATAAAATAGATAAAATAAATAAAATAAATAAAATAAATAAAATAAATAAAATAAATAAAATAAATAAAATAAATAAAATAAATAAAATAAATAAAATAAATAAAATAAATAAAATAAATAAAATAAATAAAATAAATAAAATGAAATAAATGAAATATTAAAATAAAATAAATAAATACTGTATTCCAGAGGACTTCAAACTTGGCCCATTTAAGACTCATGGACTTCAACTCCCAGAATTCTCCAGCCAGCTATGCTGGCTGGAGAATTCTGGGAGTTGAAGTCCACTGGTCTTAAAGGGGGCAGGTGTGAGGATCCCAGCAGTATTTTCTGCCAATATAATTCTCATCAATAAAATACTTTACCAGGGTGATGTATTTAGCCCCTCCCTTACCTGTTTTCCAAAAAGGGATGCTCGCTTTTTTAGCTGGCTCTTTTCTTGAAAAACGTCCCACGGCTTCTGGGGTTTAGATCCGGGGCACGTGAATCCTCTGGAGATGCCAAACCGTGTCGTCAGGTAATTATAAATGCACAGATGCTTTCATTGTCTGCTTCCCACAACATGCTTAATTAGGTCAGGGGGAGGTTAGCCCGTTGTGTGAGTCAACTGACTTAACTCCCAAGGGGTAAATTTAACCCGGCGTTGACCCATTCAAGCGCGGCGTTAAACCCACGTCAACTAGCCACTCGCGGGATCTCTCAGCCCCTTCAACCATTCCCGTTTCCTCCCAGAAAATGGGATGCAGGCGAGCAAGAGCGGCTGCGAAGGAAAACACCATGCAGATGGTCCTCAACATACAGTGGTTCATTCAGTGATTGTTCGAAGTTACAACAGGCGCTGAAAAAAAGCAGCCAAGGACTTTTCCCCCCCTATTATTATTATTATTATTATTATTATTATTATTATTATTATTATTATTATTATATCTATCATCTATCTATCTATCTATCTATCTATCTACCTAATCTATCTATTATCTTGTATCACTCTGTCTGTCTGTCTGTCTATCTATCTATTTAATCTATCTATCTATTATCTTCTATCATCTGTCTAGAAGTCTTCAATGAAGTTTTAGAGAAAGGCAAAATTCCTTTGCCCTGGACAGAAGCAAATCTGGCCCTGATAGCAAAAAAAGATACAGACCCAATGGAAATAGCAAATTATAGGCCCATCTCCCTTCTAAATGTGGATTACAAAATTTTTAGTTCTATATTAACAAATAGAATCAAAGGCTATTTAAATTCCTTTTACATCCTGACCAAAATGGATTTCTCCCTGGGAGACAATTAAGAAATAATATAAGGATGATATTAGACATCCTCGAATAGTATAAAATTCATAGTGATAAACAAGTGGCCTTAAATTTTTAAGATGCCCAGAAGGCTTTTGACAACGTTTCTTGGAACTTCATGATTAAACAATTAGAACACATGGATTTTGGTCAAAATTTTATAAACGCGATTAAAGTTATATACAATCCGCATATATTATTCTTAATGGAAATGTAACAACTAAAATAAATATCCAAAAAAGTACAAGACAAGGTTGTCCACTTTCACCTTTACTTTTTATCTTGACATTAGAAGTTCTCACTAGAATCATTAGGAAAAACGCCGAGATAAAAGGGCTAAAATGTAAAAAAGAGTTATACAAACTACAGGCGTTTGCTGACGACCTTGTATTTATTCTAGAAGACCCGCTAGACTCTGGTCCAAAACTGTTTGCTATTCTGGAGGATTATGGCAAGGTGGCAGGATTAAAAATTAATAAACTTAAAACTCAAATTTTAACCAAAAATATGAAAGAACCGCAAAAAATTAACTTAGCATCAAAACTGGATATTCAAATAACCAAAAAAATTAAATATCTAGGTATCAATTTAACAGCAAAGGTTTCAAGCTTAAAAGAAGATAACTATGATAAGTTAAGCGATAAAATCCAAAAAGAGATAGAGAAATGGAAGAAATTGCAACTCTCTCTTCTGGGAAGAATAGCGGCCATTAAATTAAATGTATTACCAAAAATTATATTTCTATTCCGAACAATTCCAATCCATCTTAAACAAGACTTTTTTATAAAATTGAATAAACTAACTAGTAATTTTATCTGGCAAAACAAACGTCCCAGAATCCAACTGAAACTCAAATAAATAAGAAGGGGACGACAGAGGACGAGGTGGCTGGATGGAGATACTGAAGGAATCAGAGTGAAATTAAATGGACTCCACAGGATGGTAGAGGACAGGAAGGCCTGGAGGAACGTTGCCCATGGGGTCTCAATGGCTTGGACACAATTTCACAACTAACAACAACAATTGTGATATTTAGCCAATGGGTCAGTGCCAAAATTTTTACTACCACACTGTGGGTGTGCAAGACGCCCTGCATTTTCTTTCAACATCTTTCAGTGCAAATTGGGTGCTCCGGGGGGGGGGAGCTCCATTTTTGCTACCCCACTGCATTCCCCCCCCCCAATCCCGGCAGTAGCCCACCCCTGGGTCAGTGGAAAGGCAGGGGTCCCTATTTTTCTTGCCCTTTTTGCCACTTCTGATGTGCTTAGGCAGCTGAGATTTACTGGTAAATTGAGACCACCAGCTGCTGGCCTGGACCGATTCACATATTTTGACCTGCAAAAAGTAACCCGATGCCGATATTTCTTCATTTAAGCATCATTAATATGGAATTTGATCAAAGCGACGCCGGGATTCTTTCTGCCGATCCCAGGGCCTTTCCGTAAACTCCAAGAGTCCTAAATCCGAGAGATGTACCGTTTTCGACGGATTCGGGTGTTTGGTTTTTTTGCCGACTGGCACAAGGATCCCAGGCTTTAATAAAATGAGATCAGAGGTTCCAATTAGCTCTTTAAAGACCAAATCGTTGTCCTTAAGCAATGCAGAAGAGTTTGGGCCTGCCGCCAGCTCGCTGCTCTCTTCCTGGATCTCATGAATTTGTGATGGAGGCAATCGATGGAGACGTGTTAAGACATTATCCGAGAGGGTTTTTCCTGGACCACGCAGCTTTCGCTGCATAAAATACGAAGTGCTCGTTTGGCAAAGCCATAATTTCAACTCGGGAGCCCGGAGGGTTGGAACCTGGCCCAGAAGGTTTACCTAGGATTGTTATGGGGTTCAGACAAACCGATAGTCCTCGATGTACGACTACAGTTGAGCCCCAACATTTTCTGTTACTAAGTGAGGCATTTGTTAAGTGAATTGGTCCTCTCACGTCCCTTCCAATCTTTCTGTGATCCTATGACCAGCAGGAATGTCAAGAGGACTCTTCAAAATCCTTGGATTAAACAGAGTTGGAAGGGAGCCTGCAGGTCATCTAGTCCAACCCCCCTGCCCAAGCAGGAGACCCTACATCTGCCTCTACCTAGGATCGAACTCACCATCTCCTGATAGTGAGGCAAGAGCTCAAAATGGGGTTTTGAATAAAGGAGGAGAAGGAGGAGGACGGTGGGGTCCTCTGAGCTTGGTTTTCTTGCAGACGTTTCATGACCCAACTAGGTAACATCATCAGTGCTAGAAGGCAGTGGGGTTTGAATACTGAAGGAGAAAGGAAGAGGAGGTCCTTGGTGCTCTCTGAGCTTGGTGGTTTTCTTGTATACATTTTATGACCCATCTAGGTAACATAATAACAACAACAACAACACCGAACCAGGATATCTGCGAGACCGCCTTCTGCCGCACGAATCCCAGCGGCCAGTTAGGTCCCACAGAGTTGGTCTTCTCCGCATCCCGTCGACTAAACCAGTGATTTTCAACCTTTTTTGAGCCGCGGCACATTTTTTACATTTACAAAATCCTGGGGCACACCACCAACCAAAATGACACTCCAAGACACTCTCCTCTCTTTTTCCATCCCTGTCTCCTCCCCACCCTTATGTGTGTGTGTGTATACACACACTTGAACCATTTCCAAAAACAGGTGAGGGCTGGGTTTTTTCTCTCTCTTATTCTTTGGGTGCTTTTTATCATATGCTTTAAATCAAGAGTCACTTCTCTCTCTCTTTTGTTTCTCTCTCTTTCTTCTCATTCTCTGTCTCAATCATTTTCTCATTTCTCTTTTTTCCTCCCCTTTTTGTTCATTTCTCTCTCTCTCCCTTCCTCTCCTTTTCTCTCTCTCTCTCTCTATTGCTTTCTTTCTCTCTCACTCTTGCTTTCTCTCTCTTTCTCTTTTCTTTCTCTCTTGCTTTCTCTCTCACACACACTCTCTTTCTCTCTCTCTTTCTTTCTTTCTCTCTCTTTCTTTCTCTCTCTCTCAGCAAAACGTTGCAAGACCAGAACCTGAGCTTTCTTCTTTGCGGCACACCTGACCATGTCTCGCGGCACACTAGTGTGCCACGGCACACTGGTTGAAAAACACTGGACTAAACAATGTTGTCTGGCGGGACCCAGGGGAAGAGCCTTCTCTGTGGCGGCTCCGACCCTCTGGAATCAACTCCCCCCAGAGATTAGGACTGCCCCTGCCCTCCTTGCCTTTTGTAAACTGCTTAAAACCCACCTCTGTCAGGGTTGGGGGAACTGAGACATCCCCCCCTTGCCTATGTAGTTTTGTGCATGATATGACTGTGTGTATGTATTTTATCTATTGGGTTTTTTTCTTTCTAGACTTTTTAATGTAAAACTGTTATTTTAGATTTTAATTATTATTATTAATTATGCCCTTTTTCTTGAGTCTCAATATCCTCTTTGCATCATGGTGACCAAAATTGTACATCATCAATGCACAAATGCATTACGTTATATCACCGGTGAGATAACCTATTTGGGTCCCACCAAGCCCGGACACCCCTCATTTCAATTCTGAGCTGCAACTTTTTTTCCCCTTTAATTGGTCCTTTATATTTATTTATTTATTTATTTATTTATTTATTTATTTATTTATTTATTTATTTATTTATATTTTATATTTTTATTTTTTATTTATTTAGTATTTAGTATTTATTTATTTTTTATTTATTTTTTATTTATTTTTTATTTTTTATTTATTTATTTATTTATTTATTATTGATTGATTGATTGATTGGATTTGTATGCCGCCCCTCTCCGCTGACTCGGGGAGGCTAACAACAGTGACAAAAAACAGCATGTAACAATCCAATACTAAACAACTAAAAAAACCCTTATTATAAAACCAAACATACATACAAACATACCATGCGTAAATTGTAAGGCCTAGGGGGAAAGAATATCTCAGTTCCCCCATGCCTGAGGGCAGAGGTGGGTTTTAAGAAGCTTACGAAAAGCAAGGAGGGTGTGGGCAATTCTAATCTCTGGGGGGAGTTGGTTCCAAAGGGCCAGGGCCGCCACAGAGAAGGCTCTTCCCCTGGGTCCCACCAAACGACATTGTTTAGTTGACGGGACCCGGAGAAGGCCCACTCTGTGGGACCTAACTGGTTGCTGGGATTCGTGCGGCAGAAGGCGGTCCCTGAGATAATCTGGTCCGGTGCCATGAAGGGGTTTATAGGTGATGACAAACACTTTGAATTGTGACCGGAAACTGATCGGCAACCAATGCAGACTGCGGAGTGTTGGTGAAACATGGGCATTTTTAGGGAAGCCCATGATTGCTCTCGCAGCTGCATTCTGCACGATCTGAAGTTTCTGAACACTTTTCAAAGGTAGCCCCATGTAGAGAGAAAGCGAGAAAGCGAGAAATTATGATAAAAGAAGTTTTTTTCCAACTGCAAACAATATTTTTCCTGAGTAATTACCAAGTGGGTAAAAAAAAAAATGCATGGCGATAATCAATCAAGGCTTGGGCCCAACTTGTGGGAGTTTTTTTCCTGCAGGCTTGAAAAGATTTATTTCTCTCCCCCCCCCCCCCCATCTAATGAAGGGCCTAGGAGGGAGTGCGGAGAAGGCCAGGCCCGATGATAGCTAGATACATATTAATCCATCCGTTACGTTCCAAGGGGTATCCCAAGCCAGTCCCCCTGCATTCCACCGTCCCTTCGTTGGGTAATTTAATTAAGGGGGCAGCTTAGAGATCTGGCGGTCAGATTAGAGGCCCGTGACTCGCCTGACAGATCAAGAAAGGAAATTGATAAACCCAAGAGCAAAGGTGGGCTGGGTGAGAAGACAAGGAGGGGAGGTGCCGCCCTACGCATCATCGCATGGGGGTCTCCGAATGAGCGATCAAGGTCAGCTCCGCTTCATTAAAATCTTTCTCGGGGACCTGGCTTCATTATAAATAACAGCTCCAGCTCCAGATTGCCTGCCTCTTTAAGAAGTTTGCTGACAGAGGTGGGCTGGGGGTGTCAATCATTTAGCAATAGCATTTAGACTACAGTGATACCTCATCTTGCAAACGCCTCATCATACAAACTTTTTGAGATACAAACCAGGGGTTTAAGATTTTTTTGCCTCTTCTTACAAACTATTTTCACCTTACAAACCCACCTCCGCCACTGGGATGCCCCACCTCCAAACTTCCATTGCCAGCGAAGCACCCGTTTTTGCGCTGCTGGGATTGCCCTGAGGCTCCCCTCCATGGGAAACCCCACCTCTGGACTTCCATGTTTTTGTGATGCTGCAGGGGAATCCTAGCATTGGAATCCCAGCAGCCCAAAAACGGGTGCTTCACTGGCAACGGAAGTCTGGAGGTGGGGTTTCCCAGTGAGGGGAGCCTCAGTGAAATCGCAGCATCGCAAAAACAGAGGTCCCGGAGGTGGGGTTTCGAGGACTTTGGTGTTTTTGCAATGCTGCGATTTCACTGATGCTCCCTTTGCTGGGAAACCCCACCTCCGGACTTCCGTTGCCAGCGAAGCGCTCATTTTTGTGATGCTGGGATTCCCCTGCTGGGATTCCCCTGCAGCATCACAAAAACACAGAAGTCCAGAGGTGGGGTTTCCTATGGAGGGGAACCTCAGGGAAATCTCAGCAGTGCAAAAACAGGCGCTTCAGCTGGCAAAAGGGGTGAATTTTGGGCTTGCACGCATTAATCGCTTTTCCTTTGATTCCTATGGGAGCATTATTTCGTCTTACAAACTTTTCACCTTAAGAACCTTGTCCCGGAACCAATTAAGTTTGTAAGACAAGATATCACTGTACTTATATACCGCTTCACAGGACTTTTGCAGCCCTCTCTAAGTGATTTACAGAATCAGCCTCTTGCCCCCAACAATCTGGGTCCTTATTTTACCCACCTCAGAAGGATGGACAGCTGAGTCAACCTTGAGCCGGTGGTGAGATTTGAACTGCTGAAGTACAGAGTGCAGTCTGTAGAGTGAACTCTAACCACTGCACTACCCCTGGCTCTTTGGAGATGGGGAGAAGGGAAACAAACAGGCAGTCCTCAGTTTACAGCCACAAATGAGCCCCAAGATTTACGTGGATAAGCGAAACAAGTTGTTAACCAAATCACTGCACTTGTTAATTTTGTAGCACCGTGGTTAAGGGAATCTGGCCTCCCCTTTGAGTTGGAAGGGACCTTGTAGGTCATCTAGTCCAACCCTCCACCAAAGCAAGAGACCTTATACCATTTTTGACAGATAGCTGTCAAAGTATAACAAGCAGGAAGAGGGAGATTGTGATCCCGCTGTATAGAGCGCTGGTGAGACTCCATTTGGAGTACTGTGTTCAGTTCTGGAGACCTCACCTACAAAAAGATATTGACAAAATTGAATGGATCCAAAGACGGGCTACAAGAATGGTGGAAGGTCTTAAGCATAAAACGTATCAGGAAAGACTTCATGAACTCCATCTGTATAGTCTGGAGGACAGAAGGAAAAGGGGGGACATGATCGAAACATTTAAATATGTTAAAGGGTTAAATAAGGTTCAGGAGAGAAGTGTTATTAATAGGAAAGTGAACACAAGAACAAGGGGGCACAGTCTGAGGTGAGTTGGGGGAAAGATCAGAAGCAACGTGAGAAAATATGATTTGACTGAAAGAGTAGTAGATGCTTGGAACAAACTTCCAGCAGACGTGCTTGGTCAATCCACAGTAACTGAATTTAAACATGCCTGGGATAAACATAGATCCATCCTAAGATAAAATACAGGAAATAGTATAAGGGCAGACTAGATAGACCAGGAAGTCTTTTTCTGCCATCAATCTTCTATGTTTTCTATGTTTCTATGTGGAGACTCTAGAAAGAGAGCAGAGAAGAGCAACGAAGAGGATTAAGGGACTGGAGGCTAAAACATACAAAGAACAGTTGCAGGAATTGGGTATTTATTTGTTTGTTTGTTTTAATTAGATTAATTAATTAGATTTATAGGCCGGCCATCTCCAAGCAGACTCAGGGTGGCTAGTTTAATGAAAAGAAGGACCAGGGGTGACATGGAAGCAATTTTCCAACATTTAAGGGGCTGCCACAAAGAAGAGGGAGTCAAAATATTCTCCAAAGCACCTGAAAGCAGAGCTGATGAGTAGAGAAATGTCTTCAAAAAAAGCCCCCCAGGAAAGTCCAGTTGCCTCTCGAAAAAGCACCTTTGGGACAACCATGACCTGGATGACTGAGACTCTCCGTAGACCACCCGACGGCAGGACAAGAAGCAACGGATGGAAACCAGTCAAGGAGAGAACCAACCGAGAAATAAGGAGAAATTTTCTGACAATTAGAACAATTAACCAGTGGAACTGCCTGCCTCCAGAAATTGTGGATGCTCCATCATTGGAGGTTTTTAAGAAGAAATTGGGCAACTATTTGTCTAAAATGGTGTAGAGTTTCCTGCTTAAGCAGGGGGCTGGATTAGAAGACCTCCAAAGGCCCCTTTCAACTCTTGTTAGCCTGAAAAGACTGAAGAGACGCCTTGGTCTCTTCAACCTTGAAAGAC
Organism: Erythrolamprus reginae; assembly: GCF_031021105.1. Lineage (NCBI taxonomy): Eukaryota > Metazoa > Chordata > Lepidosauria > Squamata > Dipsadidae > Erythrolamprus > Erythrolamprus reginae. The sequence continues at coordinate 419,242,376 of NC_091950.1, read as the reverse complement.
GGCGTTTAAGGGGTGACTTGATCGAAGTGTATAAAATCATGCATGGGATAGAAAAGGTGGATAGAGAAAAATTATTTTCTCTATCACACAATACTAGGACGAGGGGGCCCTCCCTAAAGTTCATAGGTAAGAAAGCAAGGACAAATCAAGGGAAATATTTCTTCACCCAGAGGGTCCTTGGTTTATGGAATTCACTTCCAGAAGAGGTCGTGACAGCTGTCAGCCTTGATAGCTTCAAGGCAGGATTAGACAGATTCATGGATGCCAAGTGTATTGAAACGGATGTCCAAGTGCCGCCTCTATGTTGGTTGAGGCAGGCAGGATTCCCTTGGATACCGTTTGTTGGGGGTCAAGGGAAAGGGAGGGTCTTGCCTTCTCTTTCTGCTCAAGATCCCCATGGACAATTGGTGGGCTACTGTTGACCCAGAATGTTGGACTTGATGGGCTTTGGCCCGATTCAGCATGGCGGTTCTTAGGTTCTCTCTGTCTTTCTCCTTCCTTCCTTCCTTCCTTCCTTCCTTCCTTCCTTCCTTCCTTCCTTCCTTCCTTCCTTCCTTCCTCCCTCCCTCCCTCCCTCCCTCCCTCTCTCTCTATCTTTATCTTCCTCCCTCCCTCCCTCTCTTTGAGTTGAGGCAGGCAGGATTCCCTTGGGTCCCATTTATTGGGGGTCAAGGGAAAGGGAGGGTCTTGCCTTCTCTTTCTGCTCAAGATCCCCATGGACAATTGGTGGGCCACTGTGTGACACAGAATGCTGGACTCGATGGGCTTTGGCCTGATTCAGCAGGGCTCTTCTTAGGTTCTTATGTTCTAATCCACCTTCCCTAATAGCCATATCAGGCCTGTTCGGATCACGGGCTAATTGCCTTTTCTGAATTGCCCAATCTCTTCATTGCAACAGATCAGCATGACTTCACTTTCCCTATTGATCCTCCCTGCCTCAATGTCAATCCGGTAGGATGGGCTGGGCGTGGGGATGGATGATGGCTTTGCCTGACAGGAAGGCCAAGGTGTATTTTCGTTCTGCAGAAAACGCCACGTTTCCCAAATAATGTCCAGTTGGCAACTTCTCAATGCAGTTCTCTCGCGGAAGCTTTCACTGTCGGGAAAGAACACGTTGACGAAAAAATTCAATCAAAGCCCATTTAAGCGAGATTGGAGTCGTACGGAGGCAGAAGCGTGCGGGACAAAATCAGCAAAGGTTGCCAGCTTTTTGTCTACGCCGTTAGTTTTCCCATCCAAGTAGACCTCCTCGGCTTGCGATGACAATTGAGCCCAACCGTTTTGGTGGGCTAAAAGTGTGACCTTTGCCACAGTTGTGAAGTGCTTTTTAGAAGGTCACGAAAAGGGATCGCGTGCGACCGTCGTAATGTGAAGTAGTTGCCAAGCATCTGAATTTTGGTCGCTTGATAAAGGCAGTGCGACAGTGGCTGCAAGTGTGAAGAATGGACATAAGTACCTTCAAACAGTCACCCGTGTGCTACCCGTGTGTAGTTATGAAATTTATCAGCCACCCATCTCATTGAGAAAATCTGGACGACTCAGGAAGGAAGGAAAAGGGGAGGGAGGGAAGGAGGGAGGGAGGGAAGGAAGGAAGGAAGGGGGGAGAGAGAAAAGGAAAGAAAGAAAGAAAGAAAGAAAGAGAAAAGGAGGAAGGAAGCAGAAGGAGATGAAGGGAAAGAAGGAAGGAGATAAGGGTTCTGTAGGCTACATAGTATGAATATTGGAAAACAGAGGGAGGGGAAAGAAGGAAATAAAGAGAGAGAGAGAAAGGAAGGAAAGAAAGAAAGAAAGAGAAAAGGAGGAAGAAAGCAGAAGGAGATGAAGGGAAGGAAGGAAGGAGATAAGGGTTCTGTAGGCTACATAGTATGAATATTGGAAAACAGAGGGAGGGAAAGAAGGAAATAAGGAAAGAGAGAGAGAGAAAGGAAGGAAAGAAAGAAAGAAAGAGAAAAGGAGGAAGGAAGCAGAAGGAGATGAAGGGAAGGAAGGAAGGAGATAAGGGTTCTGTAGGCTACATAGTATGAATATTGGAAAACAGAGGGAGGGAAAGAAGGAAATAAAGAAAGAGAGAGAAAGGAAGGAAGGAAGGAAAGAAAGAAAGAAAGAAAGAGAAAAGGAGGAAGGAAGCAGAAGGAGATGAAAGGAAGGAAGGAGATAAGGGTTCTGTAGGCTACATAGTATGAATATTGGAAAACAGAGGGAGGGAAAGAAGGAAATAAAGAAAGAGAGAGAGAGAAAGGAAGGAAGGAAAGAAAGAAAGAAAGAGAAAAGGAGGAAGGAAGCAGAAGGAGATGAAGGGAAGGAAGGAAGGAGATAAGGGTTCTGTAGGCTACATAGTATGAATATTGGAAAACAGAGGGAGGGAAAGAAGGAAATAAAGAAAGAGAGAGAGAGAAAGGAAGGAAAGAAAGAAAGAGAAAAGGAGGAAGGAAGCAGAAGGAGATGAAGGGAAGGAAGGAAGGAAGGAGATAAGGGTTCTGTAGGCTACATAGTATGAATATTGGAAAACAGAGGGAGGGAAAGAAGGAAATAAGGAAAGAGAGAGAGAGAAAGGAAAGAAAGAAAGGAAAAAAAAGAAAAAAAGAAGAGATAATAGCTGTAAATAAAAATCCAACATTCCTAGAATTAACTTTATTTATAAGACTATGATATATAGCAACAATTCTACCTCGGTTTTACTAGAACTATATAGAACAATCGTACAATAACCGCTGATGTTATAGGCTGTATAAATTCATAAAGAATGAACTGTGTAGATAACAGTTCAAATGGGAGGGGGGGGGGTTATGTTGTGTTATGTTTTGTTGTTTGTCTTATAAGATATAAGTACAATATTTAAACAAACAAATGTATATTGTAAAAGGATAGATTATTTTTATTGTTTATACAATAAAAAGTATTTTTTTAAAAGAAAGTAAGTAAGAAAGAAAGAAAGAAAGAAAGAAAGAAGGAGGAAGGAAGGAAGGAAGGACAGAAGGAAGGAAGAAAAAGGAAAGAGGGAACAAAGGAAGTAAGGAAAGAAAGAAAAGGAGGAAGGATTGAAGGAAGCAGAAGGGAAAGAGAGACAGAGAAAGAAAGAAAGAAAGAAAGAGAAAAGGGGGATGGAAACAGAAGGGAAGGAAGAAAAGGAAGGAGATAAGGGTTCTGGAGACTACATAGTATGAATATTGGAAAGCATTGCGATGTCACTCCTATTCTTTCTCTTCAATATATATCTTCCTAGCTCTCTTAACTGTCATGTTGACATCCTATGATTGACATTGACCCCCTCTGGGGCGTCCCCCCTCAAATATTGCTGCTACCAGGTCCCCCCTAGCCCTTCTCTTCTTTAAACCACACATACCCAGTTCCCGCAGTCGTTAGTCATACGATTGAGCCTCTGGGCCCCTCATCCTCCTCTGTTGCTCTTCTCTGCATTCCTTTCTTTTTCCCCTAGGGGCTTTCAGCATCTTTGTATCCTGGTGACCAGAACCGGAGCCCTGTATTCCAAGTGTTAATTCCAAGATTATTAATAATCAACTTCGGTTCCGCATGCCAAGGATCAGCATTAAGGCCGGGGCTCGGTTAATCAAATAAGTGGGGGGCAAGAAAACCCATTTCCAAGCAAAGCAGGTGGGGGGGGACGGAATAAGGCAAAAAAATTAAGATAACCTTAGCTAGACAGATGCGTTGAGCAGCTTAGGTGCCCAGCTTGGAAATGAAAAAAATGCCTCATTGTTGAAATTAAAAAGAGATAGATTATGCCAGTATTAGTCGGGGGGCGTTTTAAATCACATCATTAATGGTTTTGTGGGGATAAGAATAAACCGTAATAGCAGGAATCACCTTCGCCGTTTTTATTGTCCGCCCCCCCCCCCCCCCCGCTTGCAAAAAAGCTTTCTTAAATATAAATATATGCATTTTAGCCAAGTGGGCACCAAGAGCTAGGAAATGAGGATTTTATCCTCTGCTAATCAAGCTAGGTCTAAAAAGGACCCTTTGGGGTTTTTTTTTGTCTTTTTAATTTGTTTTCTTTTTCATTATAGCGTCTTTTAAAATAAACCCACTATAATGAATTAGAGGAAAATGTGATGCCGCCAACAGCTGTTGGGTGTTTGATAAGCCCAGGCTGAGTTGCCTTCATTTCTGTTCTGCCCACCAACCCTTTAAAAATGCTCCTCCTTGAGTTGTTAAATAAATTCATCCTGATTAAATGCTCCATTTTCTCTGGTCTAGGGCTTTACGGTGAGATTGAGCTGAATTTAGAGAAATTTATCTTTAGTTGTAGGTATGATCTCTCCTTAAAAACACCATAACTTCTTTTCATGCCATCAGGTGCTTTGGAGAATAAGTTGATATTGTATATTATAATTTTCTATTCTAGAAGACGACCTCCAAGGTCCCTTCCAATTACTCTGTTCTGTTTTCTACTACAGTGGTACCTCTACCTAAGAACGCCTCTACTTACGAACTTTTCTAGATAAGAACCAGGTTTTCAAGATTTTTTTGCCTCTTCTCAAGAACCATTTTCCACTTAAGAACCCGAGCCTCTGAAACTGTAACCGGAAAAGGCAGGGAGAAGCCTCCACGGGGCCTCTCTAGGAATCTCCTGGGAGGAAACAGAGCTGGAAAAGGCAGGGAGAAGCCTCCATGGGGCCTCTCTAGGAATCTCCTAGAAGGAAACAGGGCCAGAAAATGCAGGGAGAAGCCTTCGTGGGGCCTCTCTAGGAATCTCCTGGGAGGAAACAGGGCCGGAAAAGGCAGGGAGAAGCCTCTGTGGGGCCTCTCTAGGAATCTCCTGGGAGGAAACAGAACCGGGAAAGGCAGGGAGAAACGGCCTCCACCCTCCCTGTGGTTTCCCCAATCGCACGCATTATTTGCTTTTACAACGATTCCTATGGGGAAAATGGCTTCTTCTTACAAACATATCTACTTAAGAACCTGGTCATGGAACAAATTAAGTTCGTAAGTAGAGGTACCACTGTACTATGTTCTGTTTTCAGCTATATTCTATATTGTATTCTATTCTACACTCCCTTTGATAAGAGTATTATTTGTCCCACGCTGGACACAACCCTCCAAGCCATGTGTTGGCCAGGCCTTAGATTGCAGACCCCACTGTGCCTCTGTGTGGCTGCTGTTGTTGTTTTCCATTTGAGCTACGGTTGTATGGCAAACAAGCCCACCCCCCATATCCTTTCAAGAGTTAATAAACACACACACCCCAAAAAAATACCCCACCCACCCAACCTGTGCTGATTTTGTAGCTTTATCAAGCCTTAATCTGTAAGCTTGATTACCTCCTAACCTCCTTCTCCCCCCTCCTCATCGTCGCCTGATGCAGCAGGAGCTTTTGGGGGGGGGGAGAAATTATACAGCCGCTTTTGTGGCACGGTGCCCAGGCTGGTCTTAAGAAGGAGAAAGCATTTGGAGAGAGCCTCCCTAGGCAGCCACAGAAGGTGGATTGGCCCCGGGGAGCAAAGGTGGACAGACGGACAGACAGACAGACAGATTCACAGAGTTGGAAGGGACCTTGCAGATCATCTAGTCTGTGCTGAGAGAAAGTTGATTGACTGGCAATGACTGCTTTTTATGGCTTGGGTTTTTTAGATTTTGTATTTAATTAATTGGATCTAAAATGTTATACATTGTTTTATTATAGGTTGTAAGCCCCCCTTAGTCCTCGGAGAGGGACGACATAAAAGTCCAATAAGTAAATAAAGTAAATAAATAAGGAAAGTGAATCCAAGAACAAGGGGCCACAATCTGAGGTTAGTTGGGGGGAAAGATCAGAAACAATGTGAGAAAATATTATTTTACCGAAAGAGTAGTAGATCCTTGGAACAAACTTCCAGCAGACGTGGTTGGTAAATCCACAGTCACTGAATTTAAACATGCCTGGGATAAACATATATCCATCCTAAGATAAAACACAGGAAATAGGAAATAGTAAAAGTGCAGACTAGATGGACCATGAGGTCTTTTTCTGCCATCAATCTTCTATGTTTCTAAATAAATAAATAAATGACCATGGGATAGTAAGTGCTAGTAAGATCTAGTCTAACCCCCTGCCAGGGAAGGACACGCCCTGGTTCTTAGGTGAGGAGTGGGATTTTTTTTTGACACCTCTCCATCATCCGTATCACCTTCTCTCTCCCCAATTATTGCAGGCAAGTTGACTTGGACTTCCCTTCCCATGCTCATGTGCAGTACCAAATTTTTTATTTAAAAAATCCTCCCCAAAAAGAACCAAAAACAAGATGGTCGACCCAGGCGCAGTGCCAGAAATTTAGTCTCTGCACAGGCTCAAAATTTTTAAAAATGTAATAAAGTTCAAAAATTAGAGATTAGAACGGCCCCCACCCTCCTTGTCTTTCGCAAATTACTTAAGACCCACCTTTGTCGCCAGGCATGGGGGAGTTAAGTTATCTTTTCCCCCTAGGCTATTACAAGTTATGCATGGTATGTTTGTGTGTATGTTTGGTTTTTTATAATAAGGGTTTTTTAGTTGTTTTTATTAATTGGATTGTCCATGTTGTTTTACCACTGTTGTTAGCCGCCCCGAGTCTGCGGAGAGGGGCGGCATACAAATGTAAATAAATAAATAAAATAAAATAAATAAATAAAACCAATGGCGGCATCCATAGACCGGCACCAACTGAACCGGTTCCGTGATGTCGTCATGATGTCACCAGCGGGTTGCTACCAGTTCTATAGAACCGGTGTGAGCCAGGAAGAACCCACCTCTTGCAACCTCCACTCTCTTCTAGAACTGATGATGTTAAATAGTTGGGTAATGAAATGTCTGCACGCAAACGACCAAGCTCAGGGACCCCACTGTCATTCTCCTCTCCCTCCTCTTCCTCCTCCTCCTCAAGGCAACCCCCATTCATTTCTAGCACTGATGATGTTCCATAGTTGGGTAATGAAACGTCGGCAAGCGAACCAACCAAACGCACTCAGATAGCCCCCAGAACCCCACAGTCACCCTCTTCTTCCTTCTCCTCCCCGTCCCCTCTCTGCCACCCCCCATTCTCTCCCGGGGAATTCTGGGAGTTGAAGTCCAACCATCTTAAAGGGCCCAAGGTCGAATAACCGTGGGCTAAGAGGGTGATGTTTTTAACTGGAAAACCTTCCTCCAGTGGAAAAGAGCTCCAGATTGGCAGAGGATGACATTCCTGTGATTTTAGGAGAGATGATATCGTTGGCCAATTTTAAGGGTGTGAGTTACTTCCCCTGGAAGCGACATTTCGCTGCTGTGTTGCTGACACAACTTTCCTTTTAGCAAAAGTCTCGGATGAGCAGTTTCCGCCTCTCACACCGAAGCGCCTTCAAAGCGATGCTCTTTCATTATGAAGCTGTTTTGTCTCTCTTTGTGCTGTTGTGTGTATGTGTGTGTGTGTGTGTGGAAACGGCAATCTCTTGTGGAAGCAGCAAAACCACACTCGGTTTTTCTCCTCCACTTCAAGGCAAACCTCACTGCTGTCTGCTGCCTGTGCTTTTTCCCTTGTAATATTGGGTCCTTTTATCTCTGGGTAGTCCTGGTGAAATTCAAAGCAGTCGGGGTCCTTGGTGCCCTCGATCTTGGCTGTTTGCTTGCAGAGGTTTCATTACCAAACTAGGTAATGTCATCAGTGCTGAAAGGGAGTGTGTGCGGGGGTGTTTGCAGAATGGAGGAGGATGGGAAGAGGAGGAAGAAGAGAAAAGGACAATGTGCAAATTTATCTATCTATCTATCTATCTATCACATCATCAGTGCTAGAAGGGAATAGGGTTTGGGAGGAGGAGGAAAAAGGAGGAAGATAATGAGGAGGAAGCGAAAGAGTAGTAGATGCTTGGAACAAACTTCCAGCAGACGTGGTTGGTAAATCCACAGTCACTGAATTTAAACATGCCTGGGATAAACATATATCCATCCTAAGATAAAACACAGGAAATAGGAAATAGTAAAAGTGCAGACTAGATGGACCATGAGGTTGTTTTCTGCCATCAATTCTATGTTTATAAATAAATGAATGAATGAATGAATGAATGACCGTGGGATAGTGAGTGCTCTATGAGCGTGGCTGGTTGCTTGCAGACGTTTCATTACCCAAATATGTAACATCAGCGCTAAAAGAGAATGGGGAGTGCAGAGTGGAGGAGGAGAACTCTACAGAGGTTTTGCCAATACCAGTAATCTTCACCCTACCACTATCCATTTAATGACCATTTTAATTTACTACAGCACCGAAGAGAGTGAATGATAGCCAGTTTTCACAAGTAATGACCATTGCGCCATCTCAGGGATCGTGCCATCGAAACACACCCGTATATATTATTATTATTATTATTATTATTATTATTATTATTATTATTATTATTATTTATTGGATTTGTATGCCGCCCCTCTCCGCAGACTCAGGGCGGCTAACAACAATGATAAAAAACAACATGTAACAATCCAATTTAATAAAACAACTAAAAGCCCTTATTATAAAAACCAAACATACACACAAACATACCATACATAACTTGTAATGGCCTAGGGGAAGGAATATCCTAACTCCCCCATGCCTGGTGACACAGGTGGGTCTTGAGTAATTTGCGAAAGACAGGGAGGGTGGGGGCCGTTCTAATCTCTGGGGGGAGTTGATTCCAGATATGATGGCTGCAGTGTCCCCTGGGAGTCATGCAATCTCCTTTTGTGACCCTTCCGATGAGCAAAGTCAATGGGGAAGCCAGCTTCCCCCAGTAACCTCCTGATTTGATTAACAACTGCAGAGATTCGCTTAACAACCGTGGCCCCAAAAAAGAAATATTAAAATGGGGCAATGACTGTTTTGCTCAGCCAGGGAAATTTGGGGCTCCGTGGCGGTCGTAAGTCGAGGACCACCTCGCATTTAACACGCAGAGGTCCTGGCTTGGCAGGGCTGGGATTGATCGGCGACCCTCCGTTGACCTCGGGGAACGAAAGTTTGCAGATCGGAAGTTCCTGGGGGAGAATAAGAGCGGTTGACATCTTCTGATTTAAATAGCAATGCCCTCCGTTTAAAAATATGGTTCATTCCTCGGTCAAACTGTCCTTACTCTCTTTAATTGAATTAAGATGGGCAAATGAGTGATATAGGCAGGCTGGAGAGAAAGAGAAAACTCTTCCATAAATCTCTGCCGTCCTTACCCCCTCCTCCCCATGGTGTAAAACGAATCAATTAGAGCCATGTCGGAGCACCTTTTAAAACGCACGAGTGCGCAGGCAACACACCAACCTTTCCGGCTTTGAAATTTAAAACAAAAAGAAGAATTTTCTTTAAAAAACCTGGTCATTTTTAAATTTTCACATCCCGTTTTTGCTTTGAGGAAAGAGGGCGGCTGGGGAAGCGGGGGTGACCTTGTGTTTCCCCGCTGTTTGCAAGACCCCATGTCCAGTCAACGAAGCAGTGAAGTGATGTGCCGGTGTCTAGAGGCTGTTGGGGTCTGGATGGGTGTCAACAGACTCAAACTCAACCCTGATAAGACGGAGTGGCTGTGGGTTTTACCTCCCAAGGACAATTCTATCTGTCCGTCCATCACCCTGGGGGGGGGACTATTGACCCCCTCAGAGAGGGTCTGCACGATCTGAAGTTTCCAAACACTCTTGGGCGGCATCCTCAATCCACAGCTCACATTAGAGAAACATCTTTCAGCTGTGGCGAGGGGGGCGTTTGCCAGGTTTGCCTGGTGCACCAGTTGTGGCCCTACTTGGACCGGGAGTCACTGCTCACAGTCACTCATGCCCTCATCACTTCGAGGTTCGACTACTGTAACGCTCTCTACATGGGGCTACCTTTGAAGAGTGTTTGGAAACTTCATATCGTGCAGAATGCAGCTGCAAGAGCAATCATGGGCTTCTCCAGGTATGCCCATGTTACTCCAACACTCCGCAGTCTTCATTGGTTGCCGATCGGTTTCCGGTCACAATTCAAAGTGTTGGTTATTACCTATAAAGCCCTTCATGGCACCGGACCACAATATCTGGGAGACCACCTTCTGCCGCACGAATCCCAGCGGCGGGTTAGGTGCCGCAGAGTTGGCCTTCTCCAGGTCCCGTCAACTAAACAATGTCGGCTGGCGGGACCCATTGGAAGAGCCTTCTCTGTGGCGGCCCCAACCCTCTGGAACCAGCTCCCCCCGGAGATCAGGACTGCCCCCACCCTCCTTGCTTTTCGTAAACTCCTCTGCCATCAGGCATGGGGGAACTGAGACATCTCCCCTTGCCTATGTAGTTTTATGTATGGAATGTTTGTGTGTATATTTTTATATAAGGGTTTTTTTTAGGTTTTTAATGTAAAATTGTTATTTTAGATTTAATATTAGATTTGTCATTGTATACTGTTTTATCACTGCTGTGAGCCGCCCCGAGTCTGTGGAGAGGGGCGGCATACAAATCTAATCAATCAATCAATCAATCAATCAATCTTTCCGGTTTCTCACAACCCTGTTGCATCTCATTGGTGCACAAAACGAAAGGAAGGCAGCAGTGAAAGTTCCATGTGGCACATCCCTAGCAAGGTTTAAAATAAAACCAAAAAAAAAGTTGCCGTAAAACACCAGATCTCTTGTTTAATTTTTTTTTTGCAGAAGAGCGCTGGGGGTGGCGTCAAGAGTGCAATCAGCCTAGAATCACGATGCTTTCTCAGTCTAAACCCAAACCTCTTGAATTCCATGAACTCTTGTCTATGCCAATTTGGCATTGACCGTTAGTTGATTAGATTTTTCTGCACAAATCACTTGACTTTAACTGGACCTTCTTGGTGGAAGGTCTTAAGTAGTGATGGGCAAACCCGAACGGGGAATCCCTCCCACAAAGAGATTCCGGGGGCGGAGCTTTGACGTCACCGGCAGGTTGCTAAGGACACCAAGGTGATCACTTCCTGGATTCCATGGAATCCAGGAAGTGTTCACCTTGGCGTCCTTAGCAACCTGCCGGTGACGTCAAAGCTCAGAACGCCAACACGACCCCAAACTTTGCCCGAAGTTGGGAAAAATTTCGCGTTCGTGTTCGGCATACCGAACACTGCAAAATTCGGTACGGACCCGAATTGTGCGGGTTCAGTTCGCCCATAACTAGTCTTAAGCATCAAACCTATGAGAAAAGACTTCATGAACTCAATCTGTGTAGTCTGGAGGACAGAAGGGAAAGAGGGGACATGATTGAAACATTTAAATATTTTAAAAGTTCAGGAGGGAAGTGTTTTTAATAGGAAAGTGAACACAAGAAGAAGGGGGCACAATCTGAGGTTAGTTGAGGGAAAGATCAGAAGCAACGTGAGAAAATATTATTTGACTGAAAGAGTAGTAGATGCTTGGAACAAACTTCCAGCAGACGTGGTTGGTAAATCCACAGTGACTGAATTTAACCTTCCTGGGATAAACATATATCCATCCTAAGATAAAATACAGGAAATAGTATAAGGGCAGACTAGATGGACCAGGAGGTCTTTCTCTGCCGTCAGTCTTCTATGTTTCTATGTGTGGCCCCAATTCTTCATGCCCAGAACTATGACAGTGAATGCTGTCATAGTTCGAATGATTTATCTGTCTGTCTCTATCATATATCAATCAATGTGTCTGTCTGCTAATCTGTCTGTCTATCTATCATCTCTATAGCATCTCTGTCTGTCCGTCCATCCGTCCCTCCATTATCATCTATCTACCATTTCTATCTGCGTCAATCCATCTATATGTGTGTTTATGTGTGTGTATCATGTCTGTCTGTCTGTCTCTGTCTGTTTCTATCTATCTTATCTCTCTCTCTCTCTCTCTCTCTCTCTCTCTGTCTCTCTCTATCTTATCTATCTTATCTCTCTATCTTATCTATCTTATCTCTCTATCTCTCTCTTTCTCTCTGTCTGTCTGTCTGTCTGTTTCTTTCTATCTATCTATCTATCTATCTATCTATCTATCTATCTATCTATCTATCTATCTATCACATCATCAGTGCTAGAAGGGAATAGGGTTTGGGAGGAGAAGGAAGAAGATAATGAGGAGGAAGCGAACTGTCAAGTCCTTGGTGCTTTCTGAGTTCGGTTGTTTTCTTGCAGACATTTCATCACCCAACTAGTTAATGTCATCAGTGCTACCTGGCATTGTGGGAGCCAGTTACCAAATGTCTGGATTTTGATCACAAAACGAGGATGCTGTAATGGTTGCAAGTGTGAAAAAAATGTCTTAGGTCCACTTTTTTCCGTCCTATTGTAACCTCGGTCGCTAAACAAACTGTTGCACGTCTATAATTCCTCGCCCCCCCCCCTCCGCCCCTCCCCAGCAGGATCTACGAAGTCTGGCAGGACACAGGCAGCTTTTTGGATGCTATCTGAATTTATGGCGTCCATAGAAAAGCCATCAGGGTCTGTAACTGGCGGCCTCTTGCCAAGCTTTGAGTTGTGCAAATACACAGCCTGTAAACGGTTTAGGTGACAAATCTGTCACATTCGTCCTGCACTTGGAGAGATTGGGAGGAGGGAGGGTGGGGGAGGACGGATCCCGGGCGTCCAAATCCTCTCTTGTAATTGTGTGACAAATCGGATTCCTGGATTGCAACTGGAAAGCCCTGACACAAATGGTGTGGCCCATTAACTTCATCACTTGCGGCCAGGCCAGATGGCTTGCCGCGAAACGGCCTGAAACACCACACGTCCAGCCTGGAAAAAAAGAAGATTGGAGAGCAATTTCACAGGTTTTTCTCTTTTCATATATTTTTTTTTTCATTAGTTAATCTGCCCCAGAGAGGCTTCGAAGATCCCGTCGGTTTTAAGTCACTCGGTATTTGTGAAATTCCTGGCCGCATCGTGCGAAAAGCTGATTTCCCATCCAAGCTGCCGAGCTGGACCTTAAGATGGGCAGTGGTGGAAATTGGGGGGGGGGGGGATGGAGAAAACCATCAGCCTGCTTTCGGGTTTTTTGTGGGGGGGTTTATTTATTTATTTATTGTTAGAGTTGAAAGGGACCATGAAGGCCACTGAGTTCAACCCCCTGCCCAAGCAGGAACCCTATAGTACACCAGTCAAGTGGCAGTTCAATCTTCTCTTTAAAATGTCCAGTGTGTTGGAGTTCACAACGTTCGCTGGTAGGTTGTTCCATTGGTTGATCGCTCTGACCGTCAGGAAGTTCCTCCTTATCTCCATGTTGAATCTCTCCTTGGTCAGCTTCCAGCCGTTGTTCCTCGTCCGGCCCTCTGGTGCCCTGAAATATAAAGTGATCCCCTCCTCTCTGTGACATCCCCTCGTATACTTGTAGACTGCTATCATGTCCGCTCTGGCCCTCCTTTTCTCTAGGCTATCCATGCCCAGTTCCCGCAGTCTCTCTTCGTAAGTCTTGGTTTCCAGCCCCTTAATCATCTTGGTTGCTCTTTTCTGCACCTTCTCCAGAGTTTCAATGTCTCTTTTGAAGTGTGGTGACCAGAACTGAATACAGTACTCCAGGTTTGGTCGGACCAGGGCGTAGTAGAGTGGTATTAAGACTTCCCTGGTCTTGGAGTGTATTCCCCTGTTGATGCAGCTTAGGATTGTGTTGGCTTTTTAGCTGCTGCTGCACATTGTTGACTCATGTTTAGTTGATTGTCCACCAAGACTCTGAGGTCTCTTTCGCAGTCGCTACTGCTAAGAGGGCTTTCTCCCAGGTTGTATGTGTGTCCACTCTCAATAAATTTCTCCATAGTTCTAGGTTGCTTCTCTCCTTGATAGGTTTCCATAAGTTACTTCTCGTCCTGTCCTCAGGTGCTTTTGGGAATAAGTTGACCCCTCTTCTCTGTGGCAGCCCCTCATGAAAGACTGCTATCGCATCTACCCTTGTTATCAAAAATACCATTACTGTGGAACAGATAGGCAGGTTTGTTGGCTAAATGCAACCAATTATCTTGGTGTGATATTTATATTTTGTCAAAGGCTTGTTGACATGAACCTCAGAAAACTATCTCCTTATCTCCATGTTGAATCTCTCCTTGGTCTCCTTTTTTAGTTTATGTTTAGATTAAGGGTTTCGAACTCAAGGCCCAGGGGGCAGATCCAGCCCACAGGGGCCGTCTTGTAACCAGCGAGGAACTGGCGGGTGGGGCCTGTACCAGTGAAAATAAAGCTGTGGAGGGCCGCCTGTGGAGTGGCTAAGTAGTCGGGTCACTACAGGCGCCCCGACACAAATGATAGTAAGATGGCCACACCCACTCTGGCCACACCCACCTTACTCTACGGTGGTTATACTGTCCCGGCGTCATGCTATTTCCTTTTGCAGCCTTCTGACAATGAAAGTCAACGGGGAACCCAGTTTCACGTAAGAAAGGTCGCGAAATGGGGCAAAATTTACTTAAGGCGCCCCCGACACAAGTGAGAGCAAGGTGGCCACACCCACCCTGGCCACACCCACCCAAGGTGGCCACACCCACCCTGGCCACACCCACTCCAGCCCCTTGAAGTCAAAGACAACTTGGATGGCGGCCCTCAACGAAATCGAGTTTGACACTACCTGGTTTAGTTTGTTAAGGAGAATTAAACGGATGAGTATCTAGTGATTATCGGTGTTTTTTTTAAAAAAATGTTCGTGGTAAGCAGCTCAGGATCTTGGGACGGTGGAGGAGTATATAAGCTGAAATAATAAATATAGGTAGCCCTCATCTTATAACACGAATTGAACCATTTAGTTTATTTATTTATTTATTTTATTAGATTTGTATGCCGCCCCTCTCCGTACACTCGGGGCGGCTCACAACAGTAATAGAACAATTCGTAACAAATCTAATAATTTAAAAACATTTTAAAAACCCCATTATTAATCAAACATACATACAAATATACCATACATAAATTGTATAGGCCCGGGGGAGTTTACAGAAGGCAAGGAGGGTGGGGGCAGTACTAATCTCCAGTTAGGTTGACATCAGGCCAGTTAGCTTGACATCAGTTGTAGTTAAAATGATGGAGACTCTACTCAAAAAGAGGATAAATCAGCACCTAAAAAACAATAACTTATTAGACCCAAATCAGCATGGCTTTACTGAAGGCAAATCATGTCAGACTAATCTCATTGATTTCTTTGACTATGTCACAAAGGTGTTGGATGAAGGTGGTGCCGTGGATATTGCCTACCTGGACTTCAGCAAAGCCTTTGATACGGTTCCACATAAAGAGCTGATAGATAAATTAGTGAAGATTGGACTTAATCCCTGGATAGTTCAATGGATTTGCAGCTGGCTGAAGCGTAGACATCAGAGAGTTATTGTTAATGGCGAGTATTCTGAGCAGAGTCAGGTTACAAGTGGTGTGCCACAAGGATCTGTTCTGGGTCCTATTCTTTTTAATATATTTGTGAGTGACATAGGGGAAGGTTTGGTAGGGAAGGTTTGCCTATTTGCCGATGACTCTAAAGTGTGCAATAGGGTTGATATTCCTGGAGGCGTCTGTAATATGGTAAATGATTTAGCTTTACTAGATAAATGGTCTAAGCAATGGAAACTGCAGTTTAATGTTTCCAAATGTAAAATAATGCACTTGGGGAAAAGGAATCCTCAATCTGAGTATTGTATTGGCAGTTCAGTGTTGGCAAATACTTCAAAAGAAAAGGATTTAGGGGTAGTGATTTCTGACAGTCTCAAAATGGGTGAACAGTGCAGTCAGGCGGTAGGGAAAGCAAGTAGGATGCTTGGCTGCATAGCTAGAGGTATAACAAGCAGGAAGAGGGAGATTATGATCCCACTATATAGAATGCTGGTGAGACCACATTTGGAATACTGTGTTCAGTTCTGGAGACCTCACCTACAAAAAGATATTGACAAAATTGAACGGGTCCAAAGACGGGCTACAAGAATGGTGGAAGGTCTTAAGCATAAAACGTATCAGGAAAGACTTAATGAACTCAATCTGTATAGTCTGGAGGACAGAAGGAAAAGGGGGGACATGATCGAAACATTTAAATATATTAAAGGGTTAAATAAGGTCCAGTAGGGAAGTGTTTTTAATAGGAAAGTGAACACAAGAACAAGGGGACACAATCTGAAGTTAGCTGGGGGAAAGATCAAAAGCAACATGAGAAAATATTATTTTACTGAAAGAGTAGTAGATCCTTGGAACAAACTTCCAGCAGATGTGGTAGATAAATCCACAGTAACTGAATTTAAACATGCCTGGGATAAACATATATCCATCCTAAGATAAAATACAGAAAATAGTATAAGGGCAGACTAGATAGACCATGAGGTCTTTTTCTGCCGTCAGACTTCTATGTTTCTATGTTTCTAATCTCCAAGGGGAGATGGTTCCAGAGAGTCAGGGCCGCCACAGAGAAGGCTCTTCCCCTGGGACCCGCCAAACGACATTGTTTAGTCGACGGGACCCGGAGAAGGCCAACTCTGTGGGACCTAATCGGTCGCTGGGATTCGTGCGGCAGAAGGCGGTCCTGGAGATATTCTGATCCGATGCCATGAAGTTAGTGACCATTCAAAGTTGCAAAGGCACTGAAAAACACCTGACTTACCACAGTACCCCTAGGATCAGAGTTCCGGTGGGGAAATGAGATGCTCACGCATTTCCACGCCCCCGATGCGTGCATGTGCGAGATTTCACTTCTGTTTGCCGCCCCTCACCGGAAACTCGGAACGGAAATCTCACGCGATGATGCTCTCGCTCACAAGATTTTGCCGATTTTCAGCAAGTTTTTTTGTTTCCGCGCATGCGTGGAAGCAAAGAAATCTCCAAAAATTGGTGAAATCTCGCACTGACGGGGACATGTACAACCACTGGGTAGAGGTCCGCCTGCAACGATCCCAGAGGGCATACTGGTAGCCAGTGTTCCCTCTAATTTTTTTGGGGGGTGGGCGGAAAAGTATATATTCTGAGCGGCACAGAAATAATAAATAAATAAACAAACAAACAAACAAACAAAAAGCCCACCCTGTTTTGCCTCAGAGAATTTTAAAATAAAATACTGTACTGTGTGTCTATAACAGTGAGCTCATAATAGGGCAACTCTATCAATATCAAAATGCCACTTAAATAGTTGAGCTAGTTTCAAACTAGATTTTGATTTTCTTTCTCTCTTCCTTACTCCCATTCTTTTTCTTTCTCTTTTCCTTCCTCTCTTTTTTTCTATCTGTTTCTCTCTCTTCCTCTCTCTCTCCTTCCCTCTCACTCTTTCCCTCTCGGCTTCTGGGCAGGTTTGGAAAACTCTGAGTTGATGATGATTCTTAAGTGAGCGATTGCTCACTGCTCAGCTTAGAGGGAACTATGCTGGTAGCAGCTGGTAAATGGAACCCTTGCCTGCTTACGACCATGATTCACACTTATTATTTATTATTTATTATTATTATTTATTAGATTTGTATGCCGCCCCTTTCCGTAGACTCGGGGCGGCTCACAATACAATAAAAACAGTTCATGACAAATCTAATAATTTACAATTTAAAATATTTAAAAACCCCATTATTAAACAGACATACATACAAGCATACCATACATAAATTGTATAGACCCGCGGGAGATATAGATTAGATTAGATTAGATTTATTGGATTTATATGCCGCCCCTCTCCGCAAACTCGGGGTGGCTCACAACAATAGTAAAAACAGTACATAGTAACAAATCCAATGCCCACCAATCCAATTACAATTTTAAGTTAAGAAATTCATAAAATTCATATCTCAGTTCCCCCATGCCTGACGACAAAGATGGGTTTTAAGGAGTTTACGAAAGGCAAGGAGGGTAGGGGCAGTTCTAATCTCTGGGGGGAGCTGGTTCCAGAGAGTCGGGGCCGCCACAGAGAAGGCTCTTCCCCTGGGGCCCACCAACCGACATTGTTTAGTTGACGGGACCTGGAGAAGGCCCACTCTGTGGGATCTTACGACAATTGCAGCTTCCCCGTGGTCACGTGATCAAAATTCAAGCAACTGGCATGTCTTTATGACGGTTTTATTTTGTTTTATTGTCTCAGGGTCATGTGACCTAAATTCAAAGGCTTGGTAACTGGCATGTATTTACGGCGGTTGTAGTGTCCCGGCGTCATGCTATCCCCTTTTGCAGCCTTCTGACAATGAAAGACAACGGGGAACCCAGCTTCACTTAAGGGCCATGTTACTAACTCAACAATTGTGGTGATTTCCTTAACAACTGTGTCAAGAAAGGTCGTAAAATGGGGCAAAATTCACTTAAAAACCTGCTCAGTAACAGAGATTTGGGGCTCAGTTATGGTTGTCCAGTCAACGAAGCAGTGGAAGTGATGTGCCGGTGCCTGGAGGCTGTTGGGGTCTAGATGGGTGTCAACAGACTCAAACTCAACCCAGACAAGACAGAGTGGCTGTGGGTCTTGCCTCCCAAGGACAATCCCATCTGTCCGTCCATTACCCTGGGGGGAGAATCATTGACCCCCTCAGAGAGGGTTTGCAACTTGGGCGTCCTCCTCGATCCACAGCTCACATTAGAGAAACATCTTTCAGCTGTGGCGAGGGGGGCGTTCGCCCAGGTTCGCCTGGTGCACCAGTTGCGGCCCTATCTGGACCGGGACTCACTGCTCACAGTCACTCATGCCCTCATCACCTCGAGGCTCGACTACTGTAACGCTCTCTACATGGGGCTACCTTTGAAAAGTGTTCGGAAACTTCAGATTGTGCAGAATGCAGCTGCGAGAGCAATCATGGGCTTCCCTAGGTATGCCCATATCACTCCAACTCTCCGCAGTCTGCATTGGTGGCCAATCAGTTTCCAGTCACAATTCAAAGTGTTGGTTATGACCTATAAAGCCCTTCATGGCACCGGGCCAGATTATCTCAGGGACCACCTTCTGCTGCACGAATCCCAGCGACCAGTTAGGTCCCACAGAGTGGGTCTTCTCCGGGTCCCGTCAACTAAACAATATCGTCTGGCGGGACCCAGGGGAAGAGCCTTCTCTGTGGTGGCCCCGGCCCTCTGGAACCAACTCCCCTCAGAGATTAGAATAGCCCCCACCCTCCTTGCCTTTCGTAAGCTCCTGAAAACCCACATCTGCTGTCAGGCATGGGGGAACTAAGATAATCTTTCCCCCTAGGCTTCTACAATTTATGCATGGTATGTTTGTATGTATGATTGGTTTTATAACAAGGGTTTTTAGCTGTTGTAGTATTGGATTTTTACATTCTGTTTTTGTCACTGTTGTTAGCCGCCCCGAGTCCACGGAGAGGGGCGGCATACAAATCCAATAAATAAATAAAATAAATAAGTAAGTCAACGACTTAAATGCATAAATAAATTTTAGTAGATAATTTTGGTAATGATATATAACATTCTGATACTTTTATGATGTACCCACATTTTCTTTTCTTTTTTCTTTTTTTCTTTTTCTCTTTTTCTCTTCTTCTCTTTTTTTCTCTTTTTCTCTTTTTTCTTTTCTCTTTCTTTCTTTTTTTCTTTTACGTCTTCATCGTTTGCAGACCAGGAGTTCGCCGTGTGTCAGCTTTCCAGTCTTTACTGTCTCTCTCAGCTAAACTACTCATCCACCGACGCACATAAACCATGGGATTTGTAGTACTCCAATGATCCACAGCCTAGCAATCCCTAGCCCTAAGCGTTTAGCTTTCTGAAAACCGTTTTGGCTTTCTTTTGACAAGAAGACTGAAACCAACCCAACAACCGAGCCGATATACAAAATGAAATGGAACGGAGTCAGATTTAAGGGTGAATTGAAGTGAAAGCAGTGACTGCTTATTTGCTTCCGTAATGCATCGTAACTTGAAGCAGAGCATAAATAATATGTGTATATCTATAGCCCATATAATACTTATATTCGTATGAAAGTAAATCCAGGTAGTCCTCTACTTACAAAGGTTCATTAAAGTGGCCATTCATTAAAGTGACGGTGCAAACTCACAGCGGCACCGGCAAAAGTGACCCATGATCGTGTTCCACACTTATGACCCCACATCGCACGATCAAAATTCAGATGCTTGACAACTTGTTGGCTTGTCTCGGTTAGCTATGCTATGAAACCTTCGACATCACCGAGCAGAGAATTTTAACAGAGCGTGGATGTGTGATAAAGCCAAGACACAGACTTATTTATTTTATTTATTATTTATTATTTAGATTTGTATGCCGCCCCTCTCCGCAGACTTAGTTAAATTAGTATTATTTACATATAAACAAAATACAGTAATACCTTACGAACCTAATTGGTCCCTGGGGGAGGTTCGTAAGACGAAAAGTTCGTAAGACGAAACATTGTTTCCCATAGGAAACAATGTAAGATCAATTAATCCATGCAATGAAAAAAAAAACCCGCAAAAAAACGCCGCCGCCCGGCTGTCACCTTTTAAAACAGCTGGGGGGCTTCTCAGCGTCCACCTGAACCCGAACGCCAAACCCGAACTTCCGGGTTCCACGTTCGGGAGGCCGCCGAGAAGCCCTCCGGCTGTTTTAAAAGGTGACAGCCGGGCGGCGGGGCTTCTCAGCGGCCTCCCGAACCCGAACTTTTGCTGAACTAATAATAATGTGGCATACAAATCTAATAAATAATAATAATAACAATAACAACAACAACAACAACAATAATAATAATAATTATTATTATTATACTGCAACCTCAAAGAAGAAACCAGGTTTCACGCTGGCCAATTTAAGAACTGCCGCGATTCACTTAGGAAACACGCGAGAAAAGTTGCAAAGCAAACTTAACCAGCATACATTTGTGGCTTGATTATAGCCGTAAGTTGAGGACTTCCTGTACTTGCTTTTAACACGCGCTGCTAATTTTAATCTTTGACTTAACGGTTTAGAGCGCTCTTCACCGTTTAATCATTTTGTGGGTTTAAATCAGTGTTTCCCAACCTTGGCAACATTATTATTATTATTATTATTATTATTATTATTATTATTATTATTAATTGGATTTGTATGCCGCCCCTCTCCGGAGACTCGCCGAATGCTGGCTGGGGAATTCTGGGAGTTGAAGTCCAGATATCTTGAAGTTGCCAAGGCTGGGAAACACTGGGTTAAATCAAAGTGTTGTAACCGCCCCGGATTCGCTTATTTATCGAATAAATAAAACGAATGAATGAACGAATGAGCAACTGATCTGTCAATTGCCCTTGGAAGGCTCATCCCGGCACCCTCTTTTTTTTTCTTAATATGGCATTAACCCCGTATTGATTTTTAATTCAATCGGCGCCCAGGGAATTAAAAGTGCAGGCGGCACACAGCAGAATGGAAGTGCCAGGGTGGGTTACGATCACAGCCGCCATGTCATGTTGTTCAGCACGCCAGTCCATTGTCTCGGAGCCTCACCCTTAAGTGCTATTTGTCCTTCAGGCAGTCGGATTGAAAGCACCCATCTCGGTGACAGTAATTCACCCAAACTTGTAAGGTTTGTATACCGGAGACCGGAGAGAAAGCTCACATTGTTGGCCGTACATTAAGGACAGCCCGGTGCCTAATGACATTGTTGGTGTCACGAGTTTGCAGCGGTTGTGAAAGTAAAAAAAAAACCAACAAAGACAGGAAGACAGCCGACCCGTTCGAGCTGGGATGCCGGAGAAGGTGCACGCATATGGCTTGGACAGCAAAGGTGACCCACACACGAGCATTTGGAGGGCATAACCCCAGACACGTGACTAGGAGGCAAAAATCACGAAACTGCATCTCTCTTACTTTGGCCATGTTCGCACGGGGGAATTCACCTGAGAAATTAAATATATTGGGGAGAGTTACCGGTAAGAGGAAAGCAGGCCGTCAAAGAAAAGGACGGCTGGACGGGCCATCAAAGCTGAGTCTAGCCAGAGCATAGAGTCTGCGGAGAGGGGCGGCATACAAATCTAATAAATAAATAAATAAATAAATAAATAGAAGAACTCAATGAAACTGAAAGATACAATCTAGGACTAAGGAGGTACTAGCACAGTGGTACCTCTACCTAAGAACGCCTCTACTTATGAACTTTTCTCGATAAGAACCGGATGTTCAATATTTTTTTGCCTCTTCTCAAGAAT
Source organism: Erythrolamprus reginae (assembly GCF_031021105.1). Classification (NCBI taxonomy): domain Eukaryota; kingdom Metazoa; phylum Chordata; class Lepidosauria; order Squamata; family Dipsadidae; genus Erythrolamprus; species Erythrolamprus reginae. Next base: position 419,220,442 of record NC_091950.1, on the reverse strand, counting down.
CAATTTCCACTTACAAACCCGAACCTCCGAAACTGTAACCGGAAAAGGCAGGGAGAAGCCTCCGTGGGGCCTCTCTAGGAATCTGCTGGGAAGAAACAGGGCCAGAATAGGCGGGGAGAAGCCTCCATGGGGCCTCTCTAGGAATCTCCTGGGAAGAAACAGGGCCAGAATAGGCGGGGAGAAGCCTCCATGGGGCCTCTCTAGGAATCTCCTGGAAGGAAACAGGGCCAGAAAATGTGGGGAGAAGCCTCCGTGGGGCCCTCTCTAGGAATCTCCTGGGAGGAAACAGGGCTGGAAAAGGCGGGGAGAAGCCTCCATGGGGCCTCTCTAGGAATCTCCTGGGAGGAAACAGGACCAGAAAAGGCGGGTAGAAGACTTTGTCGGGCCTCTCTAGGAATCTCCTGGGAGGAAACAGGGCCAGAATAGGCGGGGAGAAGCCTCCGTGGGGCCTCTCTAGGAATCTCCTGGGAAGAAACAGGGCCAGAAAAGATGGGTAGAAGCTTCTGTGGGGCCTCTCTAGGAATCTCCTGAGAGGAAACAGGGCTGGAAAAGGTGGGGAGAAGCCTCCGTGGGGCCTCTCTAGGAATCTCCTGGGAGGAAACAGGGCCTCCACTCTCCCTGTGGTTTCCCCAACCACATGCATTATTTGCTTTTACATTGATTCCTATGGGAAAAATTGCTTCTTCTTACAAACTTTTCTACTTAAGAACCTGGTCATGGAACAAATTAAGTTTGTAAGTAGAGGTACCACTGTACCACTGTATAATACCATAGGCAGACCACACCTGCATTCAATTTTGGGCTCCATACTACAAAAAATAATTGAAACTCTGGAAAAAGTGCAGAAGAGAGCAGCCAGAATGATAAAGGGACTGGGAACCAAAACATACAAGGAAAGGTTGCAGGAACTGGGCACGGATAGTCTAGCGAAGAGAAGGACCAGGGGGGACATGGTAGCAGTCTTCAGATACTTGAGGGGCTGCCACAGTGAGGAGGGGGGCACACTGTTTTCCAAAGGACCAGACAAGGAGCAACGGATGGAAGCTGACCAAGGAGAGATTCAACCTAGAAACAAGGAGGAATTTTCTGACGGTGAGAGCGATCAACCGGTGGAACGGCCTGCCTGCGGAGGTTGTGAACGCCCCAACACTGGAGACCTTAGAAACATAGAAACATAGAAGTCTGACGGCAGAAAAAGACCTCATGGTCCATCTAGTCTGCCCTTATGCTATTTCCTGTATTTTATCTTAGGATGGATCTATGTTTATCCCAGGCATGTTTAAATTCAGTTACTGTGGATTTACCAACCACGTCTGCTGGAAGTTTGTTCCAAGCATCTACTACTCTTTCAGTAAAATAATATTTTCTCATGTTGCTTTTGATCTTTCCCCCAACTCACCTCAGATTGTGTCCCCTTGTTCTTATGTTCACTTTCCTATTAAAAACACTTCCCTACTGGACCTTATTTAACCCTTTAACATATTTAAATGTTTCGATCATGTCCCCCCTTTTCCTTCTGTCCTCCAGACTATACAGATTGAGTTCATGAAGTCTTTCCTGATACGTTTTATGCTTAAGACCTTCCACCATTCTTGTAGCCCGTCTTTGGACCCGTTCAATTTTGTCAATATCTTTTTGTAGGTGAGGTCTCCAGAACTGAACACAGTATTATTCCAAATGTGGTCTCACCAGCACTCTATATAGCGGGATCATAATCTCTCTCTTCCTGCTTGTTATACCTCTAGCTATGCAGCCAAGCATCCTTCCAGAGGAGACTAGACTGCCATATGTCTGAGATGGAATAGGGTCTCCTGCCCCAGCACAACACAAACTGTAAATAAAATAAAATGTGGCGATGCTTGGCCCATAGAGTCGCCGTTCATTCAGACATAACTAAATGGATAACATCATCATTCTGATTAAAACGCATCTGATGTCCCTCTTATGGGGACAGCCCAAACTTGTTTATGCATCGGGCAATTATGAGCAATTTATAGTCCTCGGTATTAATGGATTTGATCTGTGTTTGGTACTCTCCTATCTCTGTTTTCGTTTACTTGTTTTACCGGAAGTATTATACTTTATTTCTGGTGGTTTTTCTTATGATGGTCGCTTTTTAAAGCAATACTGGGGTACTAAATAAAAATAGTCTAAATAGTCAACGAAGCAGTGGAAGCGATGTGTCGGTGCCTGGAGGCTGTTGGGGCCTGGATGGGTGTCAACAAACTCAAACTCAACCCAGACAAGACGGAGTGGCTGTGGGTCTTGCCTCCCAAGGACAATTCCATCTGTACGTCCATTGCCCTGGTGGGGGAACTACTGACCCCCTCAGAGAGGGTTCGCAACTTGGGCGTCCTCCTCGATCCACAGCTGACATTGGAACACCATCTTTCAGCTGTGGCGAGGAGGGCGTTTGCCCAGGTTCGCCTGGTGCACCAGTTGCGGCCCTATTTGGACAGGGATTCATTGCTCACAGTCACTCATGCCCTCATCACCTCGAGGTTCGATTACTGCAACGCTCTCTACATGGGGCTACGTTTGAAAAGTGTTCGGAAACTTCAGATCGTGCAGAACGCAGCCGCGAGAGCCATCGTGGGGCTTCCAAGATTCGCCCACGTTTCTTCAACACTCCGTGGCTTGCATTGGCTCCCGATCAGTTTCCGGTCACAATTCAAAGTGTTGGTCATGACCTTTAAAGCCCTACATGGCATTGGACCAGATTACCTCCGGAACCGCCTGCTACCGCACGAATCCCAATGACCAATAAGGTCCCACAGAGTTGGCCTTCTCCGGGTCCCGTCAACTAAACAATGTCATTTGGCGGGACCCAGGGGAAGAGCCTTCTCTGTGGTGGCCCCAGCCCTCTGGAACCAACTCCCCCCCCTCCGGAGATTAGAACTGCCCCCACCCTCCCTGTCTTTCGTAAACTACTCAAGACTCATTTATACCGCCAGGCATGGAGGAGTTAAGATATTCCTCCCCCCTAGGCCATTACAAGTTATGCATGGTATGTTTGTGTGTATGTTTGGTTTTATAATAAGGGTTTTTAGTTGTTTTATTATTGGATTGTTGCTTGCTGTTTTTATCATTGTTGTTAGCCGCCCCGAGTCTACGGAGAGGGGCGGCATACAAATCCAATAAATAAATAAATATGAAATAAGAAGAATTAGGGGTGACGTGAAAGTGGTCCTCCAATATTTAAGGGATCGCCACAAAGAAGAGGGAGTAAAATGATTCTCCAAAGCACCAGAAGGCAGGACGAGAAGCAACGGATGGAAACTAATAAAGGGGAGAAGCAACCGCGAATTGAGGAGAAACCTCTTGACAGTGAGAACATTTAACCAGTGGAACAACTTGCCACCAGAAGTGGATGCTCCATCACTGGATGTTTTTTAAGAGAATCTAGACCAGTGATGGCGAACCTGTGGCACAGGTGCCACAGGTGGCACATGGAGCCATATCTGAGGGCATGCAAGGTGTTGCCCTATATCAGCTCCAGCTGATTTTCAGCCTTCTTTTTGGCTGTTTTCGCTCTCCCTAGGGTTCAGGAAAGCCTCGTGAAGCCCGGAGATGGCGAAAAACAGCCCAAAGGGCCAAATTTGTTTCCAAACTCCTGGTTGGCCTGTTGGGCTGTTTTTCGCCATCCCCAGGTTCACGAGGCTTTCCTGAACTCTGGGTACGGCGGAAAACTGCTCACAGGTCAACTGGAAGTCTGAAGGCTTCAGTGAGACCTGTGGACATGCACAAAGGGGCAGCATGGAAGTTGTGTGTATGTGTGGGGGGCAGGGCGTTGGGTGTGGACACAGAAGCATTATTGCACGCACATGTGCATGTCCACAGCCGCCCCGAGTCTGCGGAGAGGGGCGGCATACAAATCTAAATAAATAAATAAATAAATAAATAAATGCTCGCATGCTCTTTCGGCACCCGAGCCAAAAAAGGTTCGCCATCACTGGTCTAGACAGTCACTTATCTGAAATAGTATAAGGCAGTGATGGCGAACCTATGGCATGGGTGCCACAGGTGGCACGCAGAGCCATATCTGCTGGCACGCGAGCCATTGCCCTAGCTCAGCTCCAAGGTGCATTTGTGTGCCGGCCAGCTGATTTTTGGCTCGCACAGAGGCTCTGGGAGGGCGTTTTTGGCTTCCAGGGAGCCTCCAGGGGGATGGGAGAGGGCGTTTTTACCCTCCCCTGGCTCCAAGGAAGCATTTGGAGCCTGGGGAGGGCAAAACGTGAGCCGACTGGGCCCACCAGAAGTTGGGAAACAGGCCGTTTCCAGCCTCCAGAGGGCCACCATGGCTTGGGGGAAGCTGTTTTCACCCTCTGCAAGCATTGAATTATGGGTGTGAGCACTCGTGCATGTGTAATAACATGCTCGCACGCTCTTTCGGCACTCGAGGAAAAAAAGGTTCGCCCTCACTGACCTTGACAGTCACTGAAATAGTATAGGAGGACAGAAGGAAAAGGGGGGACATGATCAAAATATTTAAATATGTTAAAGGGTTAAATAAGGTTCAGGAGGGAAGTGTTTTTAATAGGAAAGTGAACACAAGAACAAGGGGACACAATCTGAAGTTAGTTGGGGGAAAGATCAAAAGCAACGTGAGAAAATATTATTTCACTGAAAGAGTAGTAGATCCTTGGAACAAACTTCCAGCAGACGTGGTAGATAAATCCACAGTAACTTAATTTAAACATGCCTGGGATAAACATATATCCATTGTAAGATAAAATACAGGAAATAGTATAAGGGCAGACTAGATGGACCATGAGGTCTTTTTCTGCCGTCAGACTTCTATGTTTCTATGTTTCTCCTGCTTGAGCGAGGGGCTGGACTAGAAGACCTCCAGGGTCCCTTCCATCTCTATTCTATTCTATTCAAATTTAAATACAGGTAACCACCTTTCATTTTGTGAGCGTTTGAATGGCACCGAAAAGAGTGACTCGTTGTGATCGTTTTTTTCTCACTTTACAACCCTTAACAAATGTCTCACCACAGCAGAAATGTCGAGCTTAATCGTGGTTAAAGTTGAGGGGGACGGCCCCTGTCTTTATCAAATTTAGAGATCATCCATCTCTAAAGAATTCCATTGTTCCATTGTTATTCCCAGTGCCCCCAAATCAAGAAAGCCATGCAGTCAAAACAATCTACATTTATCCCCGTGTTGATCTTTAAATTCTGCTCTATGTATACTGATCAACGGGGTGATAAATGTAGATTGTTTTGACTGCATAACTTTCTTGATTTCAAGGAAGGGAGGATTGCCTCTTTAAAAACATTGGCTTGTTCAAAGTTTGGTTGTTTCCCCAGTTAAAATTTTCCTCTTTCCATTATGCTTGCAATAATTAATTTGTTAAAGCTGATGGGGGAGGGGAGGGCTTTTCTTATTAATCGGCACGCTGGTAGATAAGTGCGTGTAAGTATCAATAATGGGGACAGAGCTCTAATTAAATTTAAATTTGGATCCTTCTTAGCACAAAATTGCTAGAATAAGCAATAAGAAAAGCCATTTGAAATAAATATGAAGAATGATTGCAGGAACTGAGTATGTCTAGTTTAATGAAAAAAAGGACCAGGGGTGACATAATAGCAGTCTTCCAATATCTTAGGGGCTGCCCCAAAGAAGAGGGAGTCAGGCTATTCTCCAAAGCACCTGGATGCAGGACAAGAAGCAATGGGTGGAAACTAATGTAGAAGAGAAGCAACCTAGAAATAAGGAGGAATTTCCTGACAGTGAGAACAATTAATCAGTGGAACTACTTGCCAACAGAAGTTGTGAATGCTCCAACACTGGACATTTTTAAGAATATGTTGGACAACCATTTGTCTGAAGTGGTGGTAGGGTTTCCTGTCTAAACAGGGGGTTGGACTAGAAGACCTCCAAGGTCCCTTCCAACTCTGTTATTCTATTCTATTCTATTCTAAAATGCCATAATATCTGCCAGTAAAAGAATTCTGGAATACAAACTGTTGCACTCAACCACAATTTACTCCCACCCAAACATGAAGAGCTAGCCATCCTTGGCAATTACAATGCAGTGAATTGACGCTGGATACAGTATCAAGCACCCCCATGGTAGCTCCCTCTCTGTGGAACATCATCCCAGTGGAAATAAGACTGTAAAGAAAGTATTTTGGGTCTCCTCTGTTGAGGACGTCCATCTGATGGGATTAGGAAGCAGAGCCTTCTTCGTGGTGGCTCCCTCCCTATGGAACATCATCCCTGCAGAGATAAGATTGGTTCCCCACTTTGATACTGTTTAAAAGGCTCTGAAGCCTCGGTTTCACCAATGGGCCTGAGTGGCGCAGTGAAGGGTTGCAAATATTTTTAACTACCACACTGTGGGCGTGACTTGTTTTGTGGGTGTGGTTTGGTGGTCATGTGACCAGATGGGAGTGGCTTGACAATCATGTGACCTGGGTGATTTAAAGGTCATGTGACTGGTTTAAAGATGGCCAACTTGACATCACTCAAGTCAAAGATTTAGGTTAGGGTTAGGATGCCTGGCCTCTCCTCGCCTGAAAGAGATACAATTTCCCTATCTATTTACTATTTAATTCTATGTTATATGTGCCATATGTGTACATACATATTACACACAGGCACACAAAAATATACATTATCTACTATATAAAGTCTATGCACACACATGCATGCACAGCTCTTCTAAAATTATACACATTCAACCTCATTACTGCGGTAGGAAAAACGTGCCCAGAGCTCAGAAGGGATAAAAAGAAAAGAAAAATCAAAATTTTTCTACTGGTTCTGCGTACCTAACCATACTGTTGGGGCCTGGGGGGCGAATTATTGACCCCCTCAGAGAGGGTCCGCAACTTGGGCGTCCTCCTCGATCCACAGCTCACATTAGAGAAACATCTTTCAGCTGTGGCAAGGGGGGCGTTTGCCCAGGTTTGCCTGGTGCGCCAGTTGCGGCCCTATTTGGACCGGGAGTCACTGCTCAAAGTCACTCATGCCCTCATCACCTCGAGGTTCGACTACTGTAATGCTGTCTATATGGGGCTACCTTTGAAAAGTGTTTGGAAACTTCAGATCGTGCAGAATGCAGCTGCGAGAGCAATCATGGGCTTCCCAAAGTATGCCCATGTCACACCAACACTCCGCAGTCTGCATTGGTTGCCGATCAATTTCCGGTCACAATTCAAAGTGTTGGTTATGACCTATGAAGCCCTTCATGGCATCAGACCAGAATATCTCCAGGACTGCCTTCTGCTACACCAATCCCAGCGACCGGTTAGGTCCCACAGAGTGGGCCTTCTCCAGGTCCCGTCGACTAAACAATGTTGCTTGGCGGGACCCAGGAGAAGAGCCTTCTCTGTGGCGGCCCCGACCCTCTGGAACCAGCTCCCCCCAGACATCAGAGTTGCCCCCACCCTCCTTGCCTTTCGCAAGCTCTTTAAAACCCACCTCTGTCGTCAGGCATGGGGGAATTGAAATTTTTCCCTTCCCCCTAGGCTTATAGAATTTATACATGGTATGCTTGTATGTATGATTGGTTCTTTAAATTGGGGTTTTTAAGATTATTTTTAATATTAGATTTGTTTACATTGTCTTTTTTTATTGTTGTTAGCCGCCCCGAGTCTTCGGCATACAAATCTAATAAATACAAATACAAATACCCGTAGGAGCCCATCATTGGTGGCAGGGTTCCCATGTGGGATGGAGCCCATCAAGTATTTGGTGTGATCGTTGCTACCAAGGGGTTGGGGGGTTTATTGGGTCTTATATTTCCAAAGCTCTTTCTTCATTCAAATAAACGTTTTCCGTGACCCTTCGGGGAAACCCAAGTCGTATTATTTTTTTTTTTAAAGGGTCCAGAAGCGGAGGAAAGGCTAACTCGAACGGACCACAAAGTTCTCTTTATTTGTCTTTCAAAATCGATACCTCCAGCTCAAGATATTTGTGACATTCGCCCCGAGGGGAATCTCCGGTCCCTTCCGATCGCACTGTGCGCCCATTGTTTCAACTGTCAGGGTTGTAACACGTAAGGCTGTTTGCATAGCGTGCTAACTTTGTCCGGGTCAGTTCCAGCCTGGAACTGTTCGAAATGAAAAACATGCCCCAGTTGGGCTAAAAGCCGGGTCAACAGCTGGCAAAAGGATATGGCAATCATTTATATAAATATGCTTTCTCGAGCCTTGCACAAAAAACATTTTTTTTTGTATTATTTAAAAGAAGAAAGAAAAATATATAAAAAAAAGAGAACCTCAACCCAAACAGCTGGGAAGGGTTGAAAGTAGCCCGAAGGCTACTTAGTTCCTTTCCAGATGGAAAGGTTAGACTGAGGCTAGCCAGGCTGCTCCACGTAGACTTCCGCTTTGAATTAGAAATTTTTTTTAAAAAAGGCCAACCAGCCAGTCGAGAGGAAGCGAAAAGCTGCGAGGGTGTTTTTGCACTGTTTTTCACCTAACTTAATCAAATCAGCAGAGCTGTTTCCGCAAGGGAAGCCTTGCCTCGATTTGGGCACTCATGCTTGGCGTTCTTCGTGCGTGCCGGTCGCCGGCTCGGCTGCGGCATTTCGCGACTCGCACAAAAGGGTGGGGGGGAGAGATTTTGTCATGTGCTTCGGCCTCTTGGCACCCTTTTGGAGAGAATCGGCCTGTGGCAGGATCCAGAAGTGAGTGCCACGGCTCCCTGCTGCCTTTGGATTTTGATGCCGGAGGAATTCATTGCAACGTTTTGCCCAGGCCTCTCCGAGTTATGGAGAATGAAGGATCTTCTCATGAAAGCCCAGTTAAATATACAGGGGGTGGACAAAACAATGGAAACACTTTGCAGCTCCAGATTTGTGAAGCTCCCTTCGAACAGTTTTTGTGGAAACTGGGTTCTGTACGTGACTATTGAGATCTGCAGTGATTTTAAGTGTTGGTTATGACCTATAAAGCCCTTCATGGCACCGGACCAGATTATCTCAGGGACCGCCTTCTGCTGCACGAATCCCAGCGACCAGTTAGGTCCCACAGAGTGGGTCTTCTCCGGGTCCCGTCAACCAAACAATGCCGTTTGGCGGGACCCAGGGGAAGAGCCTTCTCTGTGGCGGCCCCAGCCCTCTGGAACCAACTCCCCCCAGAGATTAGAATTGCCCCCACCCTCCTTGCCTTTCGTAAGCTACTTAAAACCCACCTCTGCCGTCAGGCATGGGGGAATTGAGATCCTCTTTCCCCCTAGGCCTTTACAATTTTATGCATGGTATGTCTGTATGTATGTTTGGTTTTTTAAAAAAAATTATATTAATGGGTTTTTAATCATTTTTAATATTGGATTATTATTATATGCTGTTTTATTATTTCTGTTAGCCGCCCCGAGTCTCCGGAGAGGGGCGGCATACAAATCCAATAAAACTAAACTAAACTAAACTTTAGGAGCTGTGGTCTTGCGATCCACTCTAACAATTCGCTTTAGAGTCCGACGGTCTCTCTCAGACAACTTCGACTTTCGACCAGACCTGTGCTTGGCTCATGATGTTTTCCCTTCTCTTTCAAAAGCAGTCATTCCTTTTGAGACATGACCTCTTGAAACGTCAAACATTTGGGCACTTTCTGTTACACTAGCGCCTGCCATTTGAGCACCAACAATTTGGTCTCTTTGAAAGTCAGAGAGGTCTGCCATTTCTAGAAGGTTATAACCAATTTCCTTAAATTTCTATTTTAAAAAAGGTAGTTTAAAAAACATATCAAATAACAGAATAAAAAAAACAAAAAACATTAAGATATGTCAAGTTTTGATTGATTTGAACATGTTCAAACATGATGCCCAAAATCAAGTGTTTCCATTTTTCTGTCCACCCCCTGTAACTGTTCTCTTTCCCCCCTGGGTTCCTTTGATAACACGCAATGTTAAAATTAATGAAAGACAAAACGCAGGGTGAGGACTGAATCAGCCACTACGTAGGATTAAACACGCGGGAGACTAGCAGAGCGAACACCCAACTAGCAGTCACTAGACATAATGAAATCTCCTTAATTCCACGAGGCATAAACAGACTGAACCATGCTTTCAACTGGGAAAACAGTGAGCATCCTAGATCAAGCCAAATCCCAAAACTCTAGGGAATTCTTGGAAGCATATGCTGCAATGTCCTGCCTGTCAAAGACTACTTCAGCTTCAACCACAACAAAACAAGAGCCCACAAGCTTAATATTAACTGCTCCAAACTTGACTGTAAAAATACAACTTTAGTAATCGAGTTGTCGAAGCGTGGAATTCACTACCGGACTCTGTAGTATCATCCCCTAACCCCCAACACTTTACCCTTAGACTATCCACGGTTGACCTCACCAAGTTCCCAAGAGGTCAGTAAGGGGCGTGCATAAGTGCATCAGAGTGCCTACCGTCCCCTGTCCTATTGTCTCTCCTATATCTCCTATATCATCTCTTCTACACCTATATCTTTTCTGCTATTCTCTCATAGTTATATTTTACTCCTTTATTTTCTCCTCTATTTCCCCTTTAATACATTCTACCTGATTATATCCTCTATAACCCTCATTGTGTATTATTGTGTATTGGACAAAAAACCAACCAACCAACCAACCAACCAACCAAATAAATAAATAAATAAATACCTCAGGGACCGCCTTCTGCTGCACGAATCCCAGCGACCAGTTAGGTCCCACAGAGTGGGTCTTCTCCGGGTCCCGTCAACCAAACAATGTTGCTTGGCGGGACCCAGAGGAAGAGCCTTCTCTGTGGCAGCCCCGGCCCTCTGGAATCAACTCCCCCCAGAGATTAGAATTGCCCCCACCCTCCTTGCCTCTCGAAAGCTCCTTAAAACCCACCTCTGCCGCCAGGCATGGGGGAACTGAGATACACTTCCCCCTAGGCCTTTACAATTTTATGCATGGTATGTCTGTATGTATAATTGGTTTTTATATAATGGGTTTTTAACTGTTTTTAGTATTGGATTATTGTTATATGCTGTTTTATTACCATTGTTAGCCACCCCGAGTCTGCGGAGCGGGGCAGCATACAAATCCAATAAATAAATAAATAAATGAATGAATGAATGAATGAATGAATGAATGAATGAATGATTGATTGATTTTGTCCATTAAACAATGAGGGTTATATTGAGTATACATATAGTAAATATGTAATGAAAGTTATATAGGATATATCTATTAGAAATATATCTAAGAAAGAATAGAATAGAAGAAATAGAAATAAAATATATCAATAAAAGAATAGAATAAATATAGGAAAGAAGAATGGTATAGGGGGCATTCTTCACTGGCCTTTGGATGCCTTGGAAAACAGCTTGACCCCCTCCTCTCTGTGGCAGCCCCTCAAATATTGGAAGACTTCAGTCATGTCTCCCCTGGTCCTTCTCTTCCCTAGACTAACCAGGCCCAGTTCCTGCAACTGTTGTTATGTTTTAGCCTCCAGTCCCCTAATCCAATGGTCCTCAACCTTTGTAATGCCGTGACCCCTTAATACAGTTCCTCATGTTGTGGTGACCCCCAACCATAAGTCCAGCGCCAATTCTCCCCAACAGAGCTTGGAGCTGATTGGCAGGAAGTTTAGAGGGACATTCCCACCTGATTGGTCGGATTGTAAAAATAGGCTCCAAGGCGCCAGAATAGAAGTTTAGTTCCTAACCCCATGGGAAATTTGTCTTTTCCCATAATCTTAGGCGACCCCTAGGAAACGGTCGTTTGACCCCCAAAGGGTTCCCGACCCCCAGGTTGAGAACCACTGCCCTGATCCCTTCTTTTCCTGCCCTCAGGTGCTTTGGAAAATACATTAACCCCTTCCTTTCTGTGACCGCCCCTCAAATATTGGGTCACTGCTATGATCCTATGTGCTATGTCATTAGACTAGCCATGCCCATTTCTTGCAACCATTCTTCATATATTTTAATTTCCAGTCCCCTAATCCAGTGTTTTTCAACCAGTGTGCCACGGCACACTAGTGTGCCGCGAGACATGGTCAGGTGTGCCGCGAAGCTCAGAGAGAAAGAAAGCAAGAGAGAGAGAAAGCAAGAGAGAAAGAAAGCAAGAGAGAGAGAGAAAGAAAGCAAGAAAGGGAAAGAGAGAGAGAGAGAGAGAACAAGAGAGAGAGAAAGAGAACAAGAGAGAGAGAAAGAAAGCAAGAGACAGGGAAAGAGAACAAGAGAAAGAAAGAGAAAGAGAAAGAAAGCAAGAAAGGGAAAAAGAGAGAGAGAGAGAAAGAGAACAAGAGAGAGAGAGAGAAAGCAAGAGAGAGAGAAAGAGAACAAGAGAAAGAAAGAGAAAGAGAAAGAAAGCAAGAGAGAGAGAAAGAGAGGGAGGGAAGGAGAGAGAGAAAGACATAGAGGGAGGGAGAGAGAAAGAAAGCAAAAGAGAGAGGAAGGAAAGGAGAAAGAAAGAGGGACAGAGAGAGAACGAAAGAGGAAGGAAGGGAGAGAAAGAGGGAGGGAGAAAGAAATTGAGCGAAGGGGAGGAAGGGAGAGAGAGAGAATTTTTTTGTCCAAACTTTTTTAAGGCCCCCCCCCGCCCGCTCAATGTGCCCCAGGGTTTCGTAAATGTAAAAAATGTGACGTGGCTCAAAAAAGGTTGAAAATCACTGCTCTAATCATCTTTGTCGCTGTTCTCTGCACTCTTTCTCAAGTCTCAGCGTCTATTTTACATCGTGGAAACCAAAACTGAACTCAGTACTCTAGGCGTGGTCTTACTAAGGCTTTATAGAGGGGTATTAGTACCCTCCCTTGATCTTGACTCTATCCCTCCGTTAATGCAATATAGGATTGCGTTGGCTTTTCTGGCTGCTGTCGCACACTGCTCTCTCACATTCAGGGGTCAATTGCTCCCGATTCGCTCGTGCCTGTCTGTTGTCGGATAGCCGGTCGCGAAGGGAGAGTGAGGCTCCGCCCCCCCACCCAGATGCCACCCCTTGTGTTCTTTTACACTCTGCGCATGTACAGAAGTCTTTGTACATGCACAGAGAGTTAGAGAATCCAAATGGCGACGTCATTGGTGTTTTACAGTTAACTAGTGGAGATATTCTCTGGGGTATAACTTCAATGAAAGACTCGAGGAATGGCTGACATGCATTCAAACTGTGTGTTTGAGTCTCCTGTGAACTCATTCGTGGGTGCTGCATTACTTGTATCTTCCTTCCTTCCTTCCTTCCTTCCTTCCTTCCTTCCTTCCTTTGTAATTTTCGAATATTCATACTATAGCCTCCAGAACCCTTATCTCCTTCCTTCCTTCCTTCCTTCCTTCCTTCCTTCCTTCCTTCCTTCCTTCCCCTTCCTTAATTCCTTCCTTCCTTCCAATATTCATACTTTAGCCTCCAGAACCCTTATCTCCTTCTTTCCTTCCTTCTTTCCCTTCCTTCCTTAGTTCCTTCCTTCCTTCCATCCTTCGTAATTTTCAAATATTCATACTATAGATTCCAGAACCTTTATCTCCTTCCTTCCATCCTCCCTTCTTTAGTTCTTTCCTTCCATCCTCTCTTCTTTAGTTCTTTCCTTCCTTCCTTCCTTTCTTCCTTCCTTCCTTCCTTCCTCCCTTCCTTCCTTCCTTTCTGTCTTCCTTCCTTTATTTCTTTCTTTTCTCTTACTTTCTTTCTCTTTCCTTTCTCCCTCTCTCTTTCTCCCTCCCTCTTTCATTCTTTTTTCTTCCTTCCTTTCTCCCTCCTTCCCTTTCTCTTTCTTTCTTTCTTTCTTCTTTCATGTCGTCCTCGGAGGAAATTTAAAACTACCTGAAGGACCTCCTTCTACCTTATTCCGGGAGCCTGAAGCCTTAACCTCTTGACACTGGAGGTTAGGGGTCTAGTGCTTTTTTATCCTCCTTGATTCCTGGGTATCTGCCCACTTCCTTCTACACATTAGTGCCTTGTTATGTACGGAAATTAGAAACACCATTGCGGGCCTGCGGGAGGCCCTGCTGCCCTTGTCCGATAAGACCCCCACTTCACCTATTCAACCTCTGGCTGTAAACGGAAAAGAGAGAAGAAGGGAGAAAGAGCCCCCTTTAGCTATTTTGACTGATTTTGGAAAATAAAATAGTTCTGCTTCCAAGAATTTCCATGCAAGCAATTCTGGCTTACAACATTTGAATAACACAGATCTACAAAAAAAATATTTTTTGTAATCATTGCAGATGACCTTGTACTTTTCTGAATCATTTTTTTTTGTTCTGATTTAAAAAATGTATAAGGTTTTTCTGTAGCAGGTATAGTTTCCACGGAGCAGCATCATCATTATTATTATAAGGTATCGGAAATATACTGGCGACATTAAGAAAAGAGTAAGAATTTGGCAATTGATATTATATTGAATTTATTTATTTTATTTATTCATTTGTCCAATACACAAATACATAGGAAGATAAATAGACATGTAGTAATATATATAAGGGTAAAAGTGAACTTAGAGGAGAAGATATATGAAAGAAAGAAAATATACAGTATATGATAAGTGAGAGAAAGGAAAGACAATTGGACAGGGGACGAAAGGCACACCAGTGCACTTATGCACGCCCCTTCCTTTACTGTTATAATTGTATTATAACAGTAGGGAAAGAGGGGACATGATCGAAACATTTAAATATGTTCTCAAGGGTTAAATAAGGTTCAGGAGGAAAGTTTTTTTTAATAGGAAAGTGAACCCAAGAACAAGGGGGCACAATCTGAGGTTAGTTGGGGAGAAAATCAGAAGCAATGTGAGAAAATATTATTTTACTGAAAGAGGAGTAGATGCTTGGAACAAACTTCCAGCAGACGTGGTTGGTAAATCCACAGTAACTGAATGTAAACATGCCTGGGATAAACATATATCCATCGTAAGATAAAATACAGGAAATAGTATAAGGGCAGACTAGATGGACCAGGAGGTCTTTTTCTGCCGTCAATCTTCTATGTGTCTATGTTTCTAATTTGAAGGTATGTGAATTTGTATTTCTGTAAAGTGTGGAGGGAAAAAAAAATAAAAAAATAATACTCCCCCAAAAAAGAAAGAAAAGAAAAGAAACAAAAGAGTAATCTACATATCAGAAATAACGTAACAACAAAAATGCTTTTATATCAGGCACTTTATGTGCTAGAGCAAAACTCAGCATATTTTTAGAATCAGCACATCAAACTCCCTAAAACAAACTCCCTGTATTACATTGGCTGATGATTTTTTGTTGTTGACCAGTGTAATGTTCGTTCTAAGTCACATCACTGAAAAAAAATGACCTATGACTGTTTTTCACACTTATGACCGTGGTCCCATCCCCACAGCCACCTGATCAAAATTCCGACGCTTGGTAAATGATGACTCATATTTATGATGGTTTCCTTCCTTCTTCCCTTCTTTCTTCCTTTCTTCCTCCCACACTCTTCCTTCCTTCCTTCCACCCTTTTTCTTCCTTCCTTCCTTCCACCCTCCCTCCCTTCCTGTTTTCCTTTCTTCTTCCCTCCCTTTTTTTCCTTCTCCTCCTTTCCTTCCTCCATACCTCCCTCCCTTCCTTCCTTCCCTCCTTTCTTCCTTCTCTCTATCCCTTTCCTCCCTCCCTCCCTTCCTCCTTCTTCCTTTTCCATCCTTTTCCCCTCCTCCATCACTTTTTCCTTCCTTCCTTCCCTCCTTCCTTCTTCCTTCCTTCCCTCTCTCCCTTCCAACCTTTCCTTTCTTCCTTCTCTCTATCCCTTTCCTTCCTCTCTCCCCTTCCTTCCTTCCTCCATTCCTCCCACCCTCCCTCCCTTCTTTCATTTTCCTTCTTTCTTCCTTCCCTCTCTCCCTTTTTTTCTGTCCTTCCTTCCTTCCTTCCTTCCACCCTCCCTTCTTCCTTTTCCATTCTTCCCTCTCTCCCTGTCACTTCCTTCCTTCCCTCCCTCCCTCCTTCCTTCCTTCCTTCCTTTTCTTTGTCTCCCGGAAATATAATTCTGATGTTTGGCCCTGGTAGCATCTCAAAAGACATATCAAACCCAATATGGACAGTTCTTGACTTTACAATGATTCATTTAATGACTGTTCAAAGTTACAACAGCTCTGAAAAAAGTGATTTCGGATCCTTTTTCCCACTTATGATCGTGTCCGTGTTCCCCCATAATCTGGCAATTTATATATTCAGATGCTTGACAGCCGACTCACATATAGGACGTTTGCACTGTCGGGTGGGTTCTAACCAAAGGCGCCTTCCCGTTACCACAGCTACCAGTGCGCTGCGCGTGCAACTTTGCTTCTTCTGTGTGCGCATGCACATCCTGATGTGTTTTTGCTTCTGCGCATGCGCAGGAAGCAGAATCTTGGGTGATGGGATGCGTGTGTGAGAGATTTTGCCAAAAATTTATTTATTTATTAGATTTGTATGCCGCCCCTCTCCGGAGACTCGGAGCGGCTCACAACAGGAATACAAAATACAAATCCAATGATTTAACAAGCAAAACAGTTAAAAACCCTTGATTAAAAACTCTCATGCAACCCAAACAAGCCATACATAAAAACCGAGCGCCCGAGGAGAATCAATTTCTTGTGCACATGTCCCCTCGCAAAATTTTACTGTAGCGGATGTGCGTCACATTCGACAAACTCAAACTCAACCCAGACAAGACGGAGTGGCTGTAGGTTTTGCCTCCCAAGGACAATTCTATCTGTCCGTCCATCACCCTGGGGGGGGGAATTATTGACCCCCTCAGAGAGGGTCCGCAACTTGGGCATCCTCCTTGATCCACAGCTCACATTAGAGAAACACCTTTCAGCTGTGGCGAGGGGGGTGTTTGCCCAGGTTCACCTGGTGCGCCAGTTGCGGCCCTATTTGGACCGGGACTCATTGCTCACAGTCACTCATGCCCTCATCACCTCGAGGCTCGACTATTGAAAAGTGTTCAGAAACTTCAGATCGTGTAGAATGCAGCTGCGAGAGCAATTATGGGCTTCTCTAAGTATGCCCATATTACTCCAACACTCCGCAGTCTGCATTGGTTGCCGATCATTTTCCGGTCACAATTCAAAGTGTTGGTTATGACCTATAAAGCCCTTCATGGCACTGGACCAGAATATCTTTGGGACCGCCTCCTGCCGCACGAATCCCAGCGACCGGTTAGGTCCCACAGAGTCGGCCTTCTTGGGGTCCCGTCGACTAAACAATGTCGTCTGGCGGGACCATGGGGAAGAGCCTTCTCTGTGGCAGCTCCGACCCTCTGGAACCAGCTTCCCCCTGAGATTAGGATTGCCCCCACTCTCCTTACCTTTCGCAAACTCCTTAAAACCCACCTTTGCCGTCAGGCATGGGGGAACTGAAACATCTCCCCCTTGCTCATGTTGTTCTGGTGTTTGATTGATTGTGTGCTTGTTTTTTATATATTCTGGAGTTGTTTTTATGAAGTTTTTAGCTTAAAATTGTAATTGGATTGGTGGGTATTGGATTTGTCACTATGTACTGTTTTGCCATTGTTGTGAGCCGCCCCGAGTCTGCGGAGAGGGGCGGCATATAAATCCAATAAATCTAATCTAATCTAATCTTTGTATGCTGCCCCTCTCCGAAGACTCGGAGCAGCTCACAACAATGGCAAAACAGTTAAAAACCCTTGACTAAAAACACTCATACATCCCAAACAAACCATACATAAAAACGGAGCGGCCGAGGGGAATGAATTTCTTGTGCGCGTGTCCCCTCGCGAGATTTTACTGTAGCGCATTTCCGTCAAATTAGATCTTTCGGCCTAGTTGGACTGCCCGTGTTTTAGGCCCGAAGCTGTGGCCTGTGGTGAATCTTCAAGCAGAGGCCGAAGCCAGCCCGGCCTGTTGCAAAAGGCGTTTATGTCCACTCGCAGCTGGAGTTTGGGCAAAGTGCGTTTCCCCGCTGTTAAATACCGCGACCCTGTAGCCTGTGATTTACTGACTGATTCTCAAACACTTCCTCGCTCGGTGTGGGTTAATAATACAGTGTTTCCCAACCTTGGCAACTTGGAGATATTTGGACTTCAACTCCCAGAATTCCCCAGCCAGCAAATGCTGGCTGGGGGATTCTGGGAGTTGAAGTCCAAATATCTCCAAGTTGCCAAGGTTGGGAAACACTGGTTTAATAGACTCTCCTTCACATTTTGGCATGTTTAGCAGATCTTTAAAAAAAAGAAAAGAAATTCTTGCCAATAGAACACGTCTCCTCTTCTGGATTTTTATTTTAATACCAACACTATTTTTTCAGGGGAAAAGTTTGTTTGGGGAAACAAATATTAAGAGTATGAGGTATCCCGACACAGCTCCTTTTGCTAAAAATAAAAGTTCACACGACCCGGTGCCAAAATAGGAAGACACGGTCTTTTTAAAGGACCTTCATATTGACTAGTTGATTTTTTTTTTAACTTTCCCATAATATTCCAGGGCTGGGATTTTTTGGTTTTGTTTCTCACTCCCTCTCTCTCTTTCTCAATGTTTTCTTCCCACATTGGCCTCTCTATATTAGAATGTGAAAAACAGGAAGCTGTTTTTTTTAAAAAAAATAAAAAAATAAATCACATATCAGCATTAAAAATAACTCTCATCTTTTGCCCAGGAATGAGTTTTCAATTTTTGCAAAGAAAAAAGAACAAATTTAAAGGGTTCATACAAAAATTATATTCAGGACTGATGACTGCAGAAGGGGCTTAAATAAAAACCCAAGATGGTAATAGATGATGGATGGATGGATGGATGGATGGATGGATGGATGGGAGAGAGAGAGATAGGTGACAAAAGAGGTGAAGTGAGAGAAAGAGTAGATAGAGATATACAGACACAGAGAGAAATGATAGATAGATGATAGATAGATAGATAGATAGATAGATAGATAGATAGATAGAGAGGGAGGGAGAGAAGGAGAGAGATACATAGATACATTATTATTATTATTATTATTATTATTATTATTATTAATAATAATAATAATAATAATAACAACAACAACAACAACAACAATTAGATTTGTATGACACCCCTCTCCGGAGACTCTGAGAGTCTACATAGATAGATAGAGATGTGATAGATAGATAGATAGATAGATAGATAGATAGATAGATAGATAGAAAGATAGAAAGATAGATAGATAGATAGATAGATAGATAGATAGATAGATAGATAGATAGATAGATAGATAGATGATAGATGGAGATGTGATAGATAGATAGATAGATAGATAGATAGATAGATAGATAGATGATAGATAGATGATAGATAGATAGAGATGTGATAGATAGATAGATAGATAGATAGATAGATAGATAGATAGATAGATAGATAGATAGATAGATAGATAGATAGATAGATAGGAAAGTGAACACAAGAACAAGGGGACACAATCTGAAGTTAGTTGGGGGAAAGATCAAAAGCAACATGAGAAAATATTATTTGACTGAAAGAGTAGTAGATCCTTGGAACAAACTTCCAGCAGACGTGGTAGATAAATCCACAGTAACTGAATTTAAACATGCCTGGGATAAACATATATCCATCCTAAGATAAAATACAGGAAATAGTATAAGGGCAGACTAGATGGACCATGAGGTCTTTTTCTGCCGTCAGACGTCTATGTTTCTATGTTTCTATGATAGAAAGATAGATAGATAGATAGATAGATAGATAGATAGATAGATAGATAGATAGATAGATGATAGATAGAGATGTGATAGATAGATAGATAAATAGATAGATAGATAGATAGATAGATAGATAGATAGATGATAGATAGAGATGTGATAGATAGATAGATAGATAAATAGATAGATAGATAGATAGATGATAGATAGAGATGTGATAGATAGATAGATAGATAGATAGATGATAGATAGAGATGTGATAGATAGATAGAGATTAGATAGATAGATAGATAGATAGATAGATAGATAGATAGATAGATAGATAGATAGATAGATGTCAGATAGACAGATAGACGATAGATAATAGCTTAAACAGACATATGTAACTGCCCAAGTCATATATAGGTTACACTTTGGTGGGCTTAATTATTTTTAATAAATCCACCATATAATAAAAAAAAAAAACACACACCCCAAACTCCATGGCAGCAACAACACAATCAAATCAACCTCTTGATTGGCTACATCTCCATTCGCGGTTCCTGCTGAAAAAACCTCATTTCCAAAGGCCTTTCAGGGAAGCTACAGGCAGGGTAGGGATCAGCCATACTTCAGGAGGAAAGTTGTTCCACAGATAAGGGGGCACCACTGAGAAGGCCCTTTTCTATGGTCCCTCCAGATGACAGTCCCTAATTCCTGGGACCCCTAATATGCTCTGCTTTCACATATTGCTGCTCAAGGAGGTAAATACCAGTAGGGTGGATAAAAATGCCTGGTCAAGGAGATAAATACCAGTAGTGTGGATTGTGGGTGGGTTTATCTTTCTCTAGTAATTTTCCATCATTGATTCTGAATGGGGTGGGATTCCCCAGTGCTTCGGTCCCCCCTACTCATGTAGCTTCCGCTCAAGGACACTTTGCCCGGAGACCTTTGGTAGGTCAGTGGCATCAATTTGTAGATTAAAAAGCAAGGGTCACGGTCCCTTGTGTTTTGGTCACCTCCTGTTTGGACTACCAAGCAATGTGCTGTCTGTGAGGCTGCCCTTGAAGAGTATTTGGGTGGTATGTAGATAATGTTTATCTCTTTGTGCCTGTTGATGAAACTTCAGATCGTGCAGAATGCAGCTGCAAGAGCAATCATGGGCTTCCCTAAATATGCCCATGTTACACCAACACTCCGCAGTTTGCATTGGTTGCCGATCGGTTTCCGGTCACAATTCAAAGTGTTAGTTATGACCTATAAAGCCCTTCATGGCACCGGGCCAGATTATCTCCGGGACTGCCTTCTGCCACACGAATCCCAGCGACCAGCTAGGTCCCCCGGCCTTCTCCGGGTCCCGTCAACTAAACAATGTTGTTTGGCGGGACCCAGGGGAAGAGCCTTCTCTGTGGCGGCCCTGGCCCTCTGGAACCAACTCCCCCCAGAGATTAGAATAGCCCCTACCCTTCTTGCCTTTCGTAAGCTTCTTAAAACCCACCTCTGTCGTCAGGCATGGGGGAACTGAGATATTCTTCCTCCCTAGGCTTCTACAATTTATGTATGGTATGTTTGTATGTATGATTGGTTTTAAAATAAGGGTTTTTAGCTGTTTTAGTATTGGATTGTTGCATGTTGTTTTTACCACTGTTGTTAGCCGCCCCGAGTCTACGGAGAGGGGCAGCATACAAATCCAATCAATCAATCAATCAATCAATCAATCAGTCTTGTTGTTAATACTATCCAGCCAGAAAATGTTTCCTACTAGGAGGTGTTTTCGCTTTTTGATTGTCTCTTTTCCATGGTATGTGTTCTGTCTGGGTGCCCCCAGACTTCAACACCAACTGGAAAAAGCAGCCAGACACGCTGGTAAAAGCAAAAGCACTTTATAGTTTGAAAAATAAACACAGAGAAAAACCTGTTCTTCCCAACAGGCAGGCTATGAGACTTCACAGCAGAGTCCTGATGGCCAGACAATACAGCAGACTTCTTGCTGGCACACCCACCACTGTAGAGAATAAGACCCACACCTTTCCCCCCCAAGGTTTCAGTATTCAAAGTCACAAACCAGAATTCCAAGACGCCAAAGATCACAGCCAGGTCCCAGGACTCCCAAAGATAATACTCCACAAGCCAGGAAGGGTGGGTCTGCCTTTTCAGCCTTTCCAGAGAGCACCACACCCAAACCCAGCTGTTGCCTCTTTAGTGCTGAAAGTACCTGGCTAATTGTCCCCTTCGTTGTGTTGCTCTTCTCTGCCGGAGATCGATGATTGCTTGTGCATTTTCATCTAAGGAATCCAGGCTGCTTGCTGGGGAGAGCTCCCTCTCGGGGGACTCTGGCTGTCCTCCCTCTCCCTCAGCCTGAGATTCCTCCTCCCCGTCTGCCTGAACCTCCTGTTCCTCATCCTCCCCCTCTGAGCAGGAAGCCGGCAGAGGATCAGCCATTCCCTGAGGGGCCTCAGACGGAATCACAACAGTATGTAGGCATTGTTTATCTCTTTGTGCCTCTTGATGGTATTAATCTTGGTGTTAATACCATCCCGCCTGGAGGTGCTTTAGCTTTTCCCACCAAAGAGGTGTTTTCTCCTTTTTGATTGTCTCTTTCCAATGGCATGCAGATGTTGTTTATCACTGTGTGCCCATTGATGGCCAATTTATTTATTTACTTATTTATTTATTAATCACATTTATAAGCCCCCCAACTCCTTCCCGATTCTAGGCGGGTTGGAACATATAATACAAAAAACAATCTAAAACCCATTAAGAAACCATTCATATCATTTAGCAGCCAGATCAAGATGATACCGTATTGATCAACGGTCCCAAGCCTGCCGGCAGCGCCAGCTCTTAAGTCTTTCTGGAAGGCCAGTAGGGTGGGGCAGTACGGACCTCAAAGGGCAGCTGGTTCCAGAGAGATGAGCCGCCACAGAGAAGGCCCTCCCCCACAGCCTTGCCAAACGACACTGTCTAGCCCAGTGTTTCCCAACCTTGGCAACTTGAAGATATCTGGACTTCAACTCCCTATAGATAGATAGATAGATAGATAGATAGATAGATAGATAGATAGATAGATAGATAGATAGATAGATAGATAGATAGATAGATAGATAGATAGATTAGATAGAGAGAGAGAGAGAGAGAGAGATGATAGATAGATAGATAGATAGATAGATAGATTAGATAGAGAGAGAGAGAGAGATGATAGATAGATAGATAGATAGATTAGATAGATAGAGAGAGAGAGAGAGAGAGAGAGAGATGATAGATAGAGAGAGAGAGAGAGAGAGAGAGAGAGATGATAGATAGATAGATAGATAGAGATGATAGATAGCTAGATAGATTAGACAGACAGACAGACAGACAGACAGACAGACAGACAGACAGACAGACAGATAGACAGACTAGTTGCGTAGTGTATTCTGTTGTCAATTGAGGGGCGGAGGGCTCTTCTAGTAATAAAAATAAATAAATTAATAATAATAATAATAATAATAATAATAATAATAATAATAAAAAATTATTAGATTTGTATGCCACCCCTCTCCAAGGACTCGGAGCGGCTCACAACAGTAAAGTATCTCTGGGCATTTTCTAGGTTACGTCTCCCCGTCCGTCCCTTTGGTTTTCGCTTTGAGATTAGAAGGTGAATTGCAAAATCCTTGGCTTTCCTACCCTGCCCCCTTCCTGGCTTTCAGCCCCAGACACCCCCCCTTTTTTTGAAACGCAGGCTCCTCGGCTGTTTTCTAGTAGGAATCTAATCAGGGGGGTTGTCACAATGAGGAACTTCAGCCGCCCTCTTCTTTTTTTTGATGGCTGTTCCAGGCCGCCCGGTCTTTGTGAGCCGACAGGAAGCTGGAAAGACTTAATTTTCAGCAGATGACAGTCTTTCAATCCAGTTAGTGGCCTTTGGGAGAGGCGAGCCCGTTCCGAGCCCGCATATAGAGGCTACATTATGTCGGCCGTCCGCAGCCCAGCCCCAGCAGTGATTAAGATGCTGGCACTCAATAAAAACTGGCCATTGAGGAGGCCTCTGCCCCGAGGACTTCATTCCAGATCAAGTTTTGCTGCCCTGGACACAGGAGGAACAATGCCGGCCCAGTGCTACCCTGTCTCCTATTTTGTCACGTCGCACAAAGGAAGCCCCTTGAAAAGCGGCTCTTCCGACGGACAACCGGGGCCCGGCCAGCCCCCACCCCCCCAAGAGAGACAAGGAAAGCCATAGAAAAAAAGAAGGGGAAAAAACACCCCCACACACACACATTTTAAAAATACATTTTACACCGCCCTTGACATTTGGGAAGTGGGGGAAAAAAAGAGGAGAGAACCTGTGGAAATTCCATCTGCCCTTCAGCCGGCTCGGTTGGGTCACCTCCGTTCCTTTCCTCTCTCCCTCCCCCCCCCCCCCCCCCGGATCTTGGTCTTTGACATTCAGGCCCTTAGGGGGGGAAAAAATAGGAAACCCAAATTTGGAAGAACCGGCGGGAGGAGAAAAGAGGGAGGGAGGAAAGGTTAATAAAGAAAGAGCCAGGCTCAAATCGTGCTTACCCAGTGGGCCGCAGACGGAACGTAAGAGTTGCGTTTGGACAAACTAGTTGGACCAGGTGGACGTTGGGATTAGGAGAAGGGAGGCCCAGATCTCTCTGTCTGTTTTCTTGCTTGTTTGTTGGTCTGTTACACACACACACACACGTATGTATGTATGTATTTCTATCTCTCTATATCTACTGTATGTCCATTCATCCATCCATTATTTATCATCTATATATCTGTCTGTCATTTATCTATCATTTATTATCTACATCTGACTCTATCTATCTACCTACCTACCTATCTATCTATCTATTATCTATCTATTATCTATCTATCTAATCTATCTATGTATCTATCTATCTATCTATCTATTATCTACCTACCTACCTACCTACCTACCTATCTATCGATATATCTATCGATATATCTATCCATCCATCCATTGTTTCATCTATCTATAATCTATCATTTATTATCTCTATCCTTATCTCACTATATCATCTATCATCTATCATCCATTTATCATTTATCTATCATTGATTATCTATATCTGACTCTATCTATCTATCTATCTATCTATCATCTATCTATCTATCTATCATCTATCTATCTATCATCTATCTATCTATCTATCTATCTATCTATCTATCTATCTACCTACCTACCTACCTACCTACCTACCTATCTATCTATCTATCTATCTATCTATCTATCTGCGGAGTCTGCAGAGAGGGGCGGCATACAAATCTAAATAATAATAATAATAATAATGATAATGATAATAATAATAATAATAATAATAATAATAATAATATCTTTCTATCTATCTATCTATCTATCTATCTATCGATATATCGATATATCTATCGATATATCTATCCAT
This sequence comes from Erythrolamprus reginae, assembly GCF_031021105.1. NCBI lineage: Eukaryota > Metazoa > Chordata > Lepidosauria > Squamata > Dipsadidae > Erythrolamprus > Erythrolamprus reginae. Next base: position 419,195,549 of record NC_091950.1, on the reverse strand, counting down.
CCATCCATCCATCCATTGTTTCATCTATCTATAATCTATCATTTATTATCTCTATCCTTATCTCACTATATCATCTATCATCTATCATCCATCTATCATTTATCTATCATTGATTATCTATATCTGACTCTATCTATCTATCTATCATTTATTATCTATATCTGACTCTATCTATCTACCTACCTACCTACCTAACTATCTATCTATCTATATCTGCGGAGTCTGCAGAGAGGGGCGGCATACAAATCTAAATAATAATAATAATAATAATAATAATAATAATAATAATAATAATAATGATAATGATAAGAATAATAATAATAATATCTATCTATCTATCTATCTATCTATCGATATATCTATCGATATATCTATCTATCCATCCATCCATCCATCCATCCATTGTTTCATCTATCTATAATCTATCATTTATTATCTCTATCCTTATCTCACTATATCATCTATCATCTATCATCCATCTATCATTTATCTATCATTGATTATCTCTATCTGTCTCTATCTCTGACTCTATCCTCTATATCTATCTATCCGTCTGTCTGTCTATATAATAACAACAACAACAGAGTTGGAAGGGACCTTGGAGGTCTTCTAGTCCAACCCCCTGCTTGGGCAGAAAACCTTACACTACTTCAGACAAAATATATCTTTATTTATTCGATTTGTATGCCGCCTCTCTCTGTGAACTCTTTCTATTTATCTATCTATCCATCCATCCACCCATCAACCCTCCCACCCACAGCCCCGTCCCTTGCCCGATTCCTTGGGGTGGCATTCACCAGGCCCCGGTCGCCTCTGTTGCTCTTGGTCGGCGGAAGGCGACCTCCCGTCCCCTGTTCCCTGTTTGCTTTCCCCCGCACGGGTCCAAAATAAAAGTGGACCCAGCGGAGAGAGAGGTTAACATATTCCGGGGCTCGGGAGCACAGCTTTCCCATTCAGGGCCTGGCTGGTGGCTGTGTGGGCCCGGCCCCCGATGTGGGAAACGCTTCTCATTGAAGAATCCGAATATTGTCGAAGGGGATGAATAATTGCGACTGTGCTTCGTTGGGGCGCTGGACCAGAGAACAAGCGGGCCATTCTTAGGGCCAAGACTGAAATGCCATTGTTGTCCGGCCTGGTACAGAAACTCTACACAGAACAAGAGGGAGGGAAGGAGGGGGGGGATATTCCAAACTTGACAGATTTGTATCCTAAAGAGTCCTGGGCTCCTTCGTGGAGCAACGGGGAGAGTTTGGGCCAGCAGAAGGTCTGTTTCAAAGGCTGCCAGCTCTTCCAATAGTGGCTGGCAGGGGGAAGACGGGGAGGGAAGGAAGGAAGGAAAGAAGGAAGGAAGGAAGTTGGACAAAGAGAAAGAAGGATGGAAGGAAGGAAGGAGAGGGAGGGAAGGAGGGAGGGAGAGGAGGGAGGGAAGGAAGAAAGGAAGGAAGGAAGGAAGGGGAGGGAGGGAGAGGGAGGGAGGGAAGGAAGGAAGGAGAGGGAGGGAGGGAAGGAGGGAGGGAGGGAGGGAAGGAAGAAAAGAAGGAAGGAAGGAAGGAAGGAAGGTTGGTTTTCGGCCTGTCCAGATTCAGAGGTCTGAAGATAAATTGGAAAAATGAATCAGAGGGAGGGAGGGTGGGGAAAGAGAAAATGAGGGAGGGAGGAAGGAAGGAAGGAGAGAGAAGGAAAGAAGTGATAGAAGGAAAGGAGAGGGAAGGAAAGGAAGAGAAAGGAAAGGAAAGGAAAAAAGTGATAGAAGGGAAGGGAAAGGAAGGGAAGAAGAGGGAAGGAAAGGAGTGATAGAAGGAAAGGAAGGGGAAAAGTAAAGGAAAGAAGTGATAGAAGGAAAGGAAAGGAGAGGGAAGGGTTGGGAAGGGAAGGGAAGGAAAAGAAATAAGTAATAGGAGGAAAGAAAAGGAGAGAAAAAGAAAGGAAATGAAAGAAAGTGATAGAAGGAAAGGGAAGGGAAAGGAAGGGAAGAAGAGGGAAGGAAAGCAGTGATAGAAGGAAAGGAAGGGGAAAAGTAAAGGAAAGAAGTGATAGAAGGAAAGGAAAGGAGAGGGAAGGGTTGGGAAGGGAAGGGAAGGAAAAGAAATAAGTAATAGGAGGAAAGAAAAGGAGAGGAAAAGAAAGTAAAGGAAAGAAATGATAGAAGGAAAGGAAAAGAAGTGAAAGAACGAAATGAAAGGGAAGAAAAGGAGAGAGAAGGAAAGAAGTGATATAAGGAAAGGAAATTGAACTGTTTTTGCCTTCTAATTATCTCATCTAGTATGACTGGGGGGGAAATTCCGCTACACTGTCTTTTATTAAATAATATACTAAAATTTGCTTCTGGATACTTTCCCCCTTGTTTTCCGCCTGTAAAATCTAGATGTGTCTTATACTCTGAATAAAACGGTACATCTTGATGCCTGGTTGATCATTATACCCGCATGGTCTTCCTGTAGTTGCCGTATTGTGGAGCTCTCTGAGCTTGGGGGCTTTCTTGCAGATGTTAGTGCACCAAACGAGGTAACGTTATCAGAATTGAAATTGTGGCACTGATGATGTTACCTAGTTTGATAATGAAACGTCCACAAGAAAACAACCAAGCTCAGTGAGCGCCGAGGACTTCACAGTCATCTTCCTCCTCCTCCTCCTCACCTTCCTCCCATTTTCCTCCTCCTCACAACCCCCCACTCCCTTCTAGCACTGATGATGTTACCTAGTTTGGTAAAGAAACATCTGAAAGAATGCAACCAAGCTCAGAGAGCATCAAAATCTTCGCAGTCTTCCTTCTTCTCCTCCTCTTCACACACCCCACTGCCTTCTAGCACTGATGATGTACCTTACTTTGGTAATGCAACATCTACAAGAAAACCACCAAGCTTAGAGAGCACCAAGGAGCCTTCATTTCAACCCCAAACTACAAATATTCCCCTTTTTGTCAATAGTAGCCATGCAGTCAGATGTTGCTCCTTAAACACTGTGGGTACCAACGTCTTTAAGCAGCTAGCACACTTCCCTGATCAAAGGGCCCTGAAAGCTGGTTTAAATCCTTCTTCCTAAAGTTAACGTGATTAATTTTACACATCCCCTGATCATGTTCTTTCCTAATCCATTCCAGAGCTTGATTTAATTTTCTTTTTCTGTGAAAGCTGAGATACACTTGATCAAAATTATTTCAGGGATTCGGTATATATGGGTCATTCCTTTATTTATCCTTCTGTCCTCTCTTGATCCGTTAAAATGGATGGATAGATGGATATGTGTGTGTGTGTGTGTGTAACATATTTGAGTATATATCTCACATGTTTTTGCTGAATTTGAAAATTAAGGTAGACTAGGATAGATCTATTCCAGCCTTATTTTAGCCTCATCAGCTAGCCATACCCTCACTGGGACTTGAACTTGCAACCTTTGCCTTGTAAGGCAGAGAGAATTAACCTCTAGGCTACAGTATCCAATCCCTTCAGCTCTGTACCAGAGAAGGGTTACATATTTTTGTGTTGAATCACCCTGGTGTATTGAAAGAACATCACAGCTCCTTTTTTGCCTCTCGGCCCAACACAGGGCCATTTCCAAGGCAGTTAATTTATTAATAGCCGACAAACTATATTCTGTACATGTCACATGTTTTTGGCTGAATTTGAAAATTAAGGGAGACTAGGATAGATCTATTTCGGCCTTATTTTGGCCTCATCAGCTAGCTATATCCTCACTGGGACTTGAACCTGCAACCTTTGCCTTGTAAGGCAGAGAATTAACTTCTAGGCTACAGTATCCAATCCCTTCAGCTCTGTCCCAGGGATTGGTATATTCGGGTTTCTTCCTGTGTAGGATTTAGAAATTTCTGGCGACGTTTCGACAAGGTCCCACTCGTCATCTTCAGGCTGGTGCTTCTGTCCTTGTTCTAGGGCGAACACAGCGAGACCTGAGCTGCCTTCCTTCTATAAAGCCGTGAAAATCTACGAAAACAAATATATATATATATATCCTTCTATATTTTGCATCTCTCTTCTGGAGTGTTGCTGTTACTCTTCTAATCTAACCGTCTGCTGGAGCAAGAGACCCTATAAAGGGATGTGCAACCTTGGAACTTTAAGACTAGCAGACTTCAACTCCCATAATTCCCCAGAGAATATAGAAGAACAGAATTGGATGGGACCTTGGAGGTCTTCTAGTCCAACCCCTTGCTCAAGCAGGCGTATCCTGTCCATTTCAGACCAACGGCTGGCCAGTGTCTCCTTGGAAGCCTGCTGTTTTAAAGCACCCACAATTTCTGAAGGCAAACAAGCACCCGGTATTCAAGTCTGTCAAGATCCTTCTGTATCTTGAGCCTATCATTTGGAGTGTTGGCTCTTCCCCTGGGTCTCGCCAAGCGGCATTGTTTAGTTGACGGGACCCGGAGAAGACCCACTCTGTGGGACCTAATTGGTCGCTGGGATTCGTGCGGCAGAAGGCGGTCTTGTAGATACCCTGGTCTGGTGCCATGAAGGGCTTTATAGGTCATAACCAACATTTTGAATTGTGACCGGAAACTGATTGGCAACCAATGCAGATTGCGGAGTGTTGGTGTGACATGGGCATACTTGGGAAAGCCCATGATTGCTCTCGCAGCTGCATTCTGCACGATCTGAAGTTTCTGAACACTTTGCAAATGCTCCAACACTGGAAGTGTTTAAAGAAAGATTGGATAACCCTTTGTCTGAAATAGCATGGGTCACAAGATGGCGAACCTATGGCACGGGGATGCCACAGGTGGCACACGGAGCCATATCTGCTGGCACATGAGCCGCTGCCCTAGCTCAGCTCCAATGTACATTTGGGTGCCACCCAGGTGATTTTTGGCTCACACAGAGGCTCTGGGAGGGCGTTTTTGGCTTCCAGAGTGTCTCCAAGGGGATGGGGATGGGCGTTTTTACAACTCCCCCAGCTCCAGGGAAGCCTTTGGAGCCTGGGGAGGGCGAAACACAAGCCTACTGGGTCCACCAGAAGTTGGGAAACAGGCCGTTTCCATCCTCCAAAGGGCCTTTAGGGGGTGGAGGAAGCTGTTTTCGCCCTCCCCAGGCATTGAATTATGGGTGTGGCACTCTTTCGGCACCCAAGGAAAAAAAGGTTTGCCATCACTGGTATAGGTCCTACATTATAGGACTTTCTGCCTGAGCAGGGGGATTGGACTAGAAGACCTCCAAGGTCCCTTCCAAATCTGTTACTCCTTTTTAAAAAAAATCTTTATTAAGTTTCTACATATAAAAAAACAATCTAAACAAACAAAACATACAAAGCAAAAAAAAGGAAGAAAAATGAAGGAAAGTAGATAGACAGCTTATAAACCTATAGAACATATAGAGAGTTCAATTTCAGTGATGTTCGACATATGAACATAGATAGTTATTTGCTTGTCATCAGTTAATATTTTCTTTCACTCCATACATATATTTATTTCTCGTATAAAAGACATAATTTGTCAACCCCATTGTTGACTATCTCTATCAAGCGACCTAATATTAGTATTTGTATCTACCCTGTTTCCCCGATAGTAAGACACCCCCGATTGTAAGACGTATCAGGGGTTTCAGGGGGGTCGGCTAATATAAGCCGTATCCTGAAAGTAAGACATATGTCTTACTTTCAGGGAAACACGGGGGTATTGCCGGGGGGGGAGCCTGATGATGTCGCTTCCAAGCTCCCCGCACGCCCCTCGCCTTCGCCTCGCCGCGGCGCCACCGCCTCTTCCCCGGCTTGGCAAAGCGAAGGACGGCGCTGGTCTGAAGCGAGCCGAGTGGGCGGCGGCTTGCAGCGAAGGCGCTCGTCCCAGCAACCGAGTCCTGCCGAGGCTCGGCTGCAAGCGGCCAGCGAGGCCGACCGGCTCCGAGGCGAGCAGCCGGAGCTGCACCCTCCTTCGCCCGCCTCCTTTCCAGCAGGCAGGTGGGGCTGCCCAACTGCGCAGAGCGGCTCCTCCCCTCCAGACACACGCTTCCCCGACACGCGTCTGCGGCTCCACGCGTGCACGCCGCTTGGAGCCCTGAGGTTGAACTTGGAAAAGGGCTCACGAGGCTCCTGTCCCGCGGCTGCCCTCCTGGACTCTGGGGAGATGCCTTCGGGAATGCGACCCTTTCAATTTTTTTCCAATGTAAGACATACCCCGAAAGTAAGACGTAGTGGGGCTTTTGGGGGTAAAAAGAAAGTAAGACACTGTCTTACTTTCGGGGAAACACGGTAGTATGTGGGATTGTGTGTTTATTTTATGGTGCAGTGTTTCTATATTTTCATTTTATTTGGGTGGGAAGAGAAGGAGGCTCTAGTTTTACTTTTCCTTTAGGTTTTTAATGATTTTTTTTTCTGTTCGAATCATTTGTACCAATTTTCCCATATTTTGTAAAATTCGGATTTACTGTTACTCCTGTTCTGTTCTGTTCTGTTCTATTTTCTATTCTATTCTATTCTACTCTACTCTACTCTATTCTATTTTCTATTCTGTTCTGTTCATATTCTCTTTTACTGAAGTAATTATTCTGTGAGAGTTGAACATTGTAGCTCAGAAACATAGAAGTCTGACGGCAGAAAAAGACCTCATGGTCCATCTGGTCTGCCCTTATACTATTTCTTGTATTTTATCTTAGGATGGATCTATGTTTATCCCAGGCATGTTTCAATTCAGTTACTGTGGATTTACCAACCACGTCTGCTGGAAGTTTGTTCCAAGGATCTACTACTCTTTCAGTAAAATAATATTTTCTCACATTGCTTTTGATCTTTCCCCCAGCTAACTTCATATTGTGTCCCTTTGTTCTTGTGTTCACTTTCCTATTAAAAACACTTCCCTCCTGAGCCTTATTTAACCCTTGAACATATTTAAATGTTTCGATCATGTCCCCCCTTTTCCTTCTGTCCTCCAGACTATAGAGATTGAGTTCATTAAGTCTTTCCTGATACGTTTTATGCTTAAGACCTTCCACCATTCTTGTAGCCCATCTTTGGACTTCTCCTATTAGCAGATTAGACCGGGGGAGGGGGGTTAACCCCCTTTATTGTCCCATTAGACCCGGGGGAGGGGGGTTAACCCCCTTTATTGTCCAACCTGTTTACTTGCTGGTGGGTCAACTCTATCCAGCACTCTCCCTTCTACAGTTTCAGAAACGCTGGGGAGCTTTTTTAATCAGCACGTAGACCTCAGTTCCTTGTTCACAGCTTTGAAAACCTTTTTCGTCTTATTTTATTTTATTTTATTTTCAACGAAAGGTTGTGAAAACTGTCTTTTATTTTCTGAAAGACCGGGGCACATTTAGCAATGTTGTTTGTTTTTTTACAAGATTCTTTGCTTGTTTCTATGTCAAGTAAAAAAGGATGGGAGACTCACTTTTTCCCACCCCATTTCTATGATACATCGGCCCATTTTGCTGAATATTTCATCGGCCATCTGCCTGTCCTATCGAACCTCTCCTGTCATCCTCAGCTCTTCCTCTCTGGAGTTGCAATGTCGCTTCCCGTTAAATCACTCGGAGCGTAAAGTTCTCCCTTCCAGCTTCCCGCGGAATAACCTCATGGCCTCACCTGCTCCCGCTTGGGTGCTTGGAGAGACATAGAAACATAGAAACATTGAAGATTGACGGCAGAAAAAGACCTCATGGTCCATCTAGTCTGCTGGCACACAAGCCATGGCTCTAGCTCAGCTCCAACAAGAATTTGTATGCTGGCCAGTTGATTTTCCGCTAACACAGAGGCTATGGGAGGGCGTTTTTGGCTTACAGAGGGGTCCCGGATGAATGGGGGAGGGCATTTTTGCCCTCTCCGGGCTCCAGGGAAGCTTCTAGAGCAGTGATGGCAAGTCTTTTTTCCCCTCGTGTGACGGAAGAGCGTGGGTGTGCACTATCATACATGCGCGAGTGCCCACACCTATAATTCAATGTCTGGGGAGAGCTAAAATAGCTAGTGATGGAGGCTGTTGGGGACTGGATGGGTGTCAACAAACTCAAACTCAACCCAGACAAGACGGAGTGGCTGTGGGTATTGCCTCCCAAGACAATTCCATCTGTCCGTCCATTACCCTGGGGAGAGAACTATTGACCCCCTCAGAGAGGGTGCGCAACTTGGGCGTCCACCTCGATCCACAGCTGACATTGGAACATCATCTTTCAGCTGTGCCGAGGAGGGCGTTTGCCCAGGTTCGCCTGGTGCACCAGTTGCGGCCCTATTTGGACAGGGAGTCATTGCTCACAGTCACTCATGCTCTCATCACCTCGAGGTTCGATTACTGCAACACTCTCTACATGGGGCTACCTTTGAAAAGTGTTCGTGGGGCTTTCCAGATTCGCCCACGTAACTACAACACTCCGTGGCCTGCACTGGCTGCCGATCAGTTTCCAGTCACAATTCAAAGTGTTGGTCATGACCTTTAAAGCCCTACATGGCATTGGACCAGAGTACCTCCAGAACCGCCTGCTACCGCACGAATCCCAGCGGCCGATAAGGTCCCACGGAGTTGGCCTTCTCCGGGTCCCGTCGACTAAACAATGTCGTCTGGCGGGCCCCAGGGGAAGAGCCTTCTCTGTGGCGGCCCTGGCCCTCTGGAATCAACTCCCCCGGAGATTATAACTGCTCCCACCCTCCTTGTCTTCCGTAAACTACTTAAGACCCACCTATACCGCCAGGCATGGGGGATTTGAGACACCTTTCCCCCAGGCTTATTATAATTTATGTTTGGTATGTATGTGCTGTTTGGTTTTTAATTATGATAGGGTTTTTAGTTTTTTTAATATTAGATTTGTGCCAGTATAATATTGTTTTCATTGTTGTTGTGAGCCGCCCCGAGTCTTCGGAGAGGGGCGGCATACAAATCTAATAAATTATTATTCCCCCGCCTCCTGGAGGCCCTCTGGAGGTCATAAATGGCCTGTTTCCCAACTTCTGGCGGGCCCAGTAGGCTCATGTTTCACTCGTCCCAGGCTCCAATGTCTTCCCTGGAGCCGAAGGAAGGTCAAAACACCCTCCGCCATCCTGCTGGAGGCTCTCTGGAAGCCAAAAACGCCCTCCCAAAGCCTCTGTGCAAGCCAAAAATCATGCAGCTAGTGCACACATGCATGTTGTAGCTGAACTAGGACAATGGCTCATGTGCCAGCAGATATGGCTCCATGTGCCACCTGTGGCATCCGTGCAATAGGTTCGCCATCACTGTTCTAGAGCCAGGGGAAGGTGAAAAACAGGTCTACTGGGCTCATCAGACCTTGGGAAAGGGGCCATTTTTAGCCTCCAGAGGGCCTCCAAGGGGAGGGGAAAGCCGTTTTCACCCTCCCCAGGCATTGAATTATGGGTGTGGGCACTCACCCATGCGCGATAGCACACACTCACTTTTGGCACCCATCGGAAACAAGGTTTGCCATCACTGGTGTAAGGATTCCGCTCCAAGTCTGTGGAGATGGGTGGCATACAAATCTAATAAATAGTAGTAGTAGTAGTAGTATTTATTATTATTATTATTCATTAGATTTGTATGCCGCCCCTCTCCGTAAACTCGGGGCGGCTCACAACAGTGATAAAAGCAATACATGATAACAAATCTCATAATTAAAATCTAAAATAACAGTTTTACATTACAAAGTCTAAAGAAAAAAAACCCAATAGATAAAATACATAAACACAGTCATATCATGCACAAAATTACATAGGCAAGGGGGAATGTCTCAGTTCCCCCAAGCCTGACGACAGAGGGTTTTAAGGAGTTTACGAAAGGCAAGGAGGGTGGGGGCAGCCCTAATCTCTGGGGGGAGTTGATTCCAGAGGGTCGGAGCCGCCACAGAGAAGACTCTTCCCCTGGTCCTGCCAGATGACATTGTTTAGTCGACGGGACCCGGAGAAGACCAACTCTGTGGGACCTAACCGGCCGCTGGGTTTCATGCGGCAGAAGGCGGTCTCGGAGATATCCTGGTCCGGTGCCATGAAGGGCTTTATAGGTCATAACCAACACTTTGTGACCGGAAACTGATCGGCAACCAATGCAGACTGCGGAGTGTTGGTGTAACATGGGCATACTTAGGAAAGCCCATAATTGTTCTTGCAGCTGCATTCTACACGATCTGGAGTTTCCAAACACTTTTCAAAGGTTGCCCCATGTAGAGAGCGTTACAGTAGTCAAGCCTCGAGGTGATGAGGGCATGAGTGACTGTGAGCAATGACTCCCGGTCCAAATAGGTCCGCAACTGGCGCACCAGGCGAACCTGGGCAAACGCCACCCTCGCCATAGCTGAAAAATGTTTCTCTAATGTGAGCTGTGGATCGAGGAGGACGTCCAAGTTGCGGACCCTCTCTGAGGGGGTCAATAATTCTCCCCCCAGGGTAATGGACAGGCAGATGGAATTGTCCTTGGGAGGCAAGACCCACACCCACTCCGTCTTGTCTGGATTGAGTTTGAGTTTGTTGACACCCATCCAGGCCCCAACAGCCTCCAGGCACCAGCACATCACTTCCACTGCTTCGTTGACTGGACATGGGGTGGAGATGTATAACTGGGTATCATCGGCGTATTGATGATACCTCACCCCATGCCCTTGGATGATCTCGCCCAGGGGAGGGTGAAAAACAGGTCTATTGGGCCCATCAGACGTTGTGAAAGGGGCCATTTTTAGCCTCTAGAGGGCCTCCAAGGGGAGGGGAAAGTCGTTTTCACCCTCCCCAGGGATTGAATTATGGGTGTGGGCACTCACGCATGCGCGATAGGACACACTCACTTTTGGCACCCATGGGAAACAAGGTTTGCCATCACTGGTGTAAGGATTTAATATTAGATTTGTCATATGCTGTTTTATTATTGGTGTTAGCTGCCCCGAGTCTACGGAGAGGGGTGGCATACAAATCGAATCGAATCAAATCAAATCGAATCAAATCAACATAAATAAATAAATAAATAAATAAATAAATAAATAAATAAATAAATAAATAAATAAATAAATAAATTCCACTCCAAGTCCATGGAGAGGGGCGGCATACAAATCTAATTAATAATAGTAGTAGTAGTAATAATAATAATAATAATAATAATAATAATAATAATAATAATAAGTTGTTGTTGTTGTTGTTGTTATTATTATTATTATTATTATTATTATTATTATTATTATTCCTGCTTGAGCAGGGGGGCTGGACTAGATGACCTACAAGGTCCCTTCCAACTCTAGCAGCAATCTTAAAAATCGCTTTTGAAAGCAAAGCCGTTCCACTGATTAATTGTCCTCCCTGTCAGGAAATGTCTCCTTAATTACGGCCGTAATTAACATCCCCACCATCATCTGATCCCAATTTGAGCCGTTGGCAAAAAAACAAAATAAAAATAAACCCGTCTTGCATTTACAACGGTGGCAACGTCCTGGCGTCATATGACCGAATGGCGATCCCTCTCGTCTCGCCTTGCCAAACAGGAGAAGCAGAGAACATGGCACGATACACACAAACACACAAACACAAACACAAACACACACACACACACACACAGCATTCTAGATCTCTCCAGTTTGCATTTATAAAGGATTTTTTTTGCTTTTTGGGGTTCAAGAGGCCACGAATCACTTTCTGGAGCAGGAGGAGAGCTTTTCATCCCCTTTCGAACAAGGGGAGCTTTCAAGACTGCGGCTTCCGTTCACCAGGAAGTGGGGCATTGAGTACATTTTTGCCCTTACGAGTATTTTTTGGAAACAGAAAGCACATGACTGGACCTTCTCTACATAATGCATGGCCGAGAGGCCAATGTTACTCCAAGCGCCACCCACCACAGGGCAGACAGCTTTACTCATTGTGTGGTCTTCCTTGCTGTGAAAGACATAGAAACATAGAAGACTGACGGCAGAAAAAGACCTCATGGTCCATCTAGTCTGCCCTTATACTATTTCCTGTATTTTATCTTAGGATGGATATATGTTTATCCCAGGCATGTTTCAATTCAGTTACTGCGGATTTACCAACCACGTCTGCTGGAAGTTTATTCCAAGGATCTACTACTCTTTCAGTGAAAAAACATTTTCTCACGTTGCTTTTGATCTTTCCCCCAATTAACTTCAGATTGTGTCCCCTTGTTCTTGTGTTCACTTTCCTATTAAAAACACTTCCCTCCTGGACCTTATTTAACCCTTTAACATATTTAAATGTTTTGATCATGTCCCCCCTTTTCCTTCTGTCCTCCAGACTATACAGATTGAGTTCATTAAGTCTTTCCTGATACGTTTTATGCTTAAGACCTTCCACCATTCTTGTAGCCGGTCTTTGGACCCGTTCAATTTTGTCAATATCTTTTTGTAGGTGAGGTCTCTAGAGCTGAACACAGTATTCCAAATGTGGTCTCACCAGCGCTCTATATAAGGGGATCACAATCTCCCTCTTCCTGCTTGTTATACCTCTAGCTATGCAGCCAAGCATCCTACTTGCTTTTCTTACTGCCCGACCACACTGCTCACCCATTTTGAGACTGTCAGAAATCACTACCCCTAAATCCTTCTCTTCTGAAGTTTTTGCTAACACAGAACTGCCAATGCAATACTCAGATTGAGGATTCCTTTTCCCCAAGTGCATTATTTTACATTTGGAAACATTAAACTGCAGTTTCCATTGCTTTGACCATTTATCTAGTAAAGCTAAATCATTTACCATATTAAAGACCCCTACAGGAATATCAACCCTATTGCACACTTTAGAGTCATCGGCAAAGACCCCCTCTCTTTTTGTAGCAATAGCAGAAGGGCTTCCTCCTTCCTCTAACTTCTGTATTGGCCAAGTGTGATTGGACACACAAAGAATTTTTCTTTGGTGCAGATGCTCCCAGTGTACATAAAACAGGTCAAAAACACTTAATGATTGTCATAGGATACAAATAATCAATCAGGTAACAATCAATATTAATATAAATTGTAACAAGTTACAATCATACAGTCATAAGTGGGAGGAGATGGGTGATGGGAAGGATGAGAAGACTAATAGTAATAGTAGTGCAGACTTAGTGAATAGTTTGACAGTGGTGAGGGAATTATTTGGCGGGCCCCAGGGGAAGAGCCTTCTCTGTGGCGGCACCGGCCCTCTGGAATCAACGCCCCCCGGAGATTAGAATTGCCCCCACCCTCCCTGTCTTTCGTAAACTACTCAAGACTCATTTATACCGCCAGACATGGGGGGGGGGTTGAGATATTCCTTCCCCCTAGGCCATTACAAGTTATGCATGGTATGTTTGTGTGTATGTTTGGTTTTATAAATAAGAGTTTTTAGTTGTTTTATTATTGGATTGCCACATGTTGTTTTTATCATTGTTGTTAGCCGCCCTGAGTCTACGGAGAGGGGTGGCATACAAATCCAATAAATTATTATTATTATTATTATTATTATTATTATTATTATTATTATTATTATTATTTGTTTAGCAGAGTGATGGCGTTCGGGGGAAAGCTGTTCTTGTGTCGTGTTGTCTTGGTGTGCAGTGCTCTATAAGTGTTGTTTTGAGGGTAGGAGTTGAAACAGTTTGTGTCCAGGATGCGAGGGGTCAGTAAATATTTCCACAGCCTTATTTTTGACTCGTGCAGTATACAGTACAGTAGTCCCTCACCTATCGCTGGTGTTACGTTCCAGACCCGGCCGCGATAGGTGAAATCCGCGATGGGGAATTTATCGACTGATAGTACTTATTTCAGTATTTATATTGTAATTGTTTGGTAAGTTTTCATTGTTTTAAGTGTTTATAAACTCTTCCCACACAGTATTTATTTTAGATACAGTATTTAAATACAGTATTTACAATTTTAGATATTTTTTTTTTGAAAAACCTGCCGATCGAGTTCCGCGGGCTGTTTAAATCTGCCGATCGACTTCCTCAGAAACCCGCGAACCAGCGAAGATCCGCGAATGATTTTTCTCATTAATATTTCTTGAAAACCCGCAATGAAGTGAAGCCGCAGTAGGTGAAGCGCGATATAGCGAGGGACTACTGTATACAGGTCCTCAATGGAAGGCAGGTGGGCAGCCATTGTTTTTTTCTGCAGTTCTGATTCTCCTCTGAAGTCTGTGTCGGTCTTGTTGGGTTGCAGAACCAAAGCAGACAGTTATAGAGGTGCAGATGACAGACTCAACGATTCCTCTGTAGAACTCCTTGGGTGGTTTGAGCTTCCTGAGTTAGCGCAGAAATAACATTTTTTGTTGTGCTTTTTTGATGATGTTTTTGATGTTAGGTGACCATTTTAGGTCTTGAAATATGATAGAACCTGGAAATTTGAAGGTTTCTACTGTTGATGCTGTGTTGTCTAGTATCGTAAGAGGTGGAAATATGGGTGTGTTTCTCCTAAAGTCTACCACCATTTCTATGGTTTTGAGTGTATTTACATCAAGATTGTTCTGGTCACACCACAAGGCTAGTTTATTTATTTATTTTATTTTATTTATTCATTTGTCCAATACATAAATACATAGGAAGAAAAATAGACATGTGATAATATAAAAGAGGGTGAAAGTGAACTTAGAGGAGAGGATATATGAAAGGAAGAGAATATATAAGATAGGTGAAAGAAAGGAAAGACAATTGGACAGGGGACGAAAGGCACACCAGTGCACTTATGTACGCCCCTTACTGGCCTCTTAGGAACCTGGAGAGGTCAATCGTGGAGAGTCTAAGGGAGAAGTGTTGGGGGTTAGGGGTTGGACACAATTGAGTCCAGTAATGAGTTCCACGCTTCGATAACTCGATTGTTGAAATCATATTTTTTACAGTCAAGTTTGGAGCGGTTCGTATTAAGTTTGAATCTGTTGCGTGCTCTTGTGTTGTTGTGGTTGAAGCTGAAGTAGTCATTGACCGGTAGGACATTGCAGCATATGATCTTGTGGGCAATACTCAGATTGTGTTTTAGGCACCGTAGTTCTAGGCTTTCTAGGACCAGGATTGTTAGTCTATTTTCGTAGGGCATTCTGTTTCGAGTGGAGGAGTGAAGGGCTCTTCTGGTGAAATATCTTTGGACATTTTCAAGGGTGTTGATGTCTGAGATGTGGTATGGGTTCCAGACAGATGAGCAGTAGTCAAGGGTGGGTCTGGCAAAAGTTTTGTAGGCTCTTGTGAGTAGTGTGAGATTGCCGGAGCAGAAGCTACGTAGCTTCTGCTCCGGCAATGTCACACTACTCACAATTTAATTTTAATTTAATTCATTTGCTGCCCAACCCCATAGGACTCGGGGCGGCTTACAACAATAAAAAAAAATACAATACAATAAAATACAATACAATAAAAACAAGATGTGCTAACATCAGCTGCGAGAGCAGTCATGGGCTTACCTAGGTATGCCCATGTTTCACCATCACTCCGCAGTCTGCATTGGCTGCCGATCAGTTTCCGGTCACAATTCAAAGTGTTGGTTATGACCTTTAAAGCCCTTCATGGCATTGGACCAGAATATCTCCGAGACCGCCTCCTGCCGCACGAATCCCAGCGACCGATTAGGTCCCACAGAGTGGGCCTTCTCCGGGTCCCGTCAACTAAACAATGTCGGTTGGTGGGCCCCAGGGGAAGAGCCTTCTCTGTGGCGGCACCGGCCCTCTGGAACCAACTCCCCCCAGAGATTAGAACTGCCCCTACTCTTCCTGCCTTCCGTAAACTCCTTAAAACCCACCTTTGCCGTCAGGCATGGGGGAACTGAAACATCTTCCCCTGGGCATGTTTAATTTATATATGGTATGCTTGTGTGTATGTCTGTTAGTATATGGGGTCTTTTTAAAATCTTTAATATTTTAAATTGTCAAATTATTTATGATTTGTTTCCACGTGTTGTGAGCCGCCCCGAGTCTTCGGAGAGGGGCGGCATACAAATCTAAGTAATAAATCAATCAATGAATAGTGGGGGGGGGGGAAAGATGGTAAAACAGGGGAAAACCCACTCAATATGTTTTGCTTAAGAGAAATTTGGGGGTCACTTGTGGATTCCCTGTACTGCATGAAGATTTCTCCGATTGTTCCCCGCCTTTATTCTATAAACGTACTAAAAATTCCACCCAATGGATGTAAAATCTTGCCAGGTGTGTCCACTCCTTATTTTCGCTGTCAAACACAACCATCTCGATGTACTCAGGTATTGTACCTGGGCCAGATAAAAATGATAAATCAAGATTTTGTGCTAGGCGATGAGAACGGATACACCCAGATTCCTTCGGTTTCCCACTCCCCTCTTCTTGCTAACTTGAAAAATAATTTAGTTTTTCTCATTAAAAAAAAAAAAATCCACGCTGGGGTAATGCTTGGGAACACCCTCCTCACTGAAACTCCCAAATGAAATGAAAAAAAAAAAGCCATAAAACAAAAACAGGACAAAACAGCAGCCACCCAAAGCCCGTGGGTCAGATGAGCCAAGTTCGCTAAATCCTGAAAAATTTGGGTGTTTCTGACCTACGAGACTACGAAACAGGTTTGTGCAAGTTTTGCACACACACAAGACAACTGAAACCTTGTCAGGTTTGGCAATTTTCTGGCAAGTCTTTTGAAATTTGGGCTGTTTCTTCAACATCCTCTTGACTGCCTACTCTAGTTTATAGAAACATAGAAACATAGAAGTCTGACGGCAGAAAAAGACCTCATGGTCCATCTAGTCTGCCCTTATACTATTTTCTGTATTTTATCTTAGGATGGATCTATGTTTATCCCAGGCATGTTTAAATTCAGTTACTGTGGATTTATCTACCACGTCTGCTGGAAGTTTGTTCCAATCATCTACGACTCTTTCAGTAAAATAATATTTTCTCATGTTGCCTTTGATCATTCCCCCAACTAACTTCAGATTGTGCCCCCTTGTTCTTGTGTTCACTTTCCTATTAAAAACACTTCCCTCCTGGACCTTATTTAACCCTTTAATATATTTAAATGTTTCGATCATGTCCCCCCTTTTCCTTCTGTCCTCCAGACTATACAGATTGAGTTCATTAAGTCTTTCCTGATACGTTTTATGCTTAAGACCTTCCACCATTCTTGTAGCCCGTCTTTGGACCCGTTCAATTTTGTCAGTATCTTTTTGTAGGTGAGGTCTCCAGAACTGAACACAGTATTCCAAATGTGGTCTCACCAGCATTCTATATAGCGGGATCATAATCTCCCTCTTCCTGCTTGTTATACCTCTAGCTATGCAGCCAAGCATCCTACTTGCTTTCCCTACCGCCTGACTGCACTGTTCACCCATTTTGAGACTGTCAGAAATCACTACCCCTAAATCCTTTTCTTTTGAAGTATTTGCTAACACAGAACTGCCAATACAATACTCAGATTGAGATCAGAATAAATAAATAAATAAATAAATAAATAAATAAATGCATACATACATACATGTGTGTATATGCGTGTGTGCAACATATTTTTGCTGATAATGAAAAAGAAGGGAGACTAGTATAGATCTATTTCAAGCTATTTTGCTCTCATCTGCTAGCCGTACCGTTACCGGGATTTGAAGCCAAGAGGAGGAGAACCTGTGGTCTAGAGGTTAAAGCTACTGCCTTGCAGGCAGACTCCTCAGGTTCAAATCCCGCTAAGGCTAGCTGATGACAGCACAATAGCTTGAAATAGATCTAGGGTAGTCTGCCTTCCTTTTCATGATCAGCAAAAAAATAAGTTACATATATAGAATATAGTTTGTCGGCTATAAAAATTTAACTGCCTTAATATGGCCCTTAATATGGCCAAGAGGCAAAATAGATAGTGATAGATAGATAGATAGATAGATAGATAGATAGATAGATAGATAGATATAAAGATAGATAGATAGATAGATAGATAGATAGATAGATAGATAGAGATAGATAGATAGATAGATAGATAGATAGATGATAGATAGATGATAGATAGATAGATGATAGATAGATAGATAGATAGAGATAGATGATAGATAGATAGATAGATAGATAGATAGATAGATAGAGATAGATAGATAGACAGATAGACAGATAGAGATAGATAGATAGATGATAGAGAGATAGAGAGATAGAGAGATAGAGAGATAGAGATAGATAGATAGAGAGAGAGATGATAGATAGATAGATAGATAGATATAGATAGATAGATAGAGATAGATAGATGATAGATAGATAGATAGAGATAGATAGATAGAGAGATAGAGAGAGAGAGAGATGATAGATAGATAGATAGATAGAGATAGATAGATGATAGATAGATAGATAGATAGATAGATAGAGATAGATAGATAGATAGAGATAGATGATAGATGATAGATAGATAGATAGAGATAGATAGATAGATGATAGATAGATAGATAGCTAGATAGATAGATAGATAGATAGCTAGATAGATAGAGGAAGAGAGAGAGAGATGAGAGAGAGAGAGAGAGAGAGAGAGAGAGAGAGAGAGAGAGAGATGTCAGATAGACAGACACACACACACACATAATCTCCAGGAACAATGTTTAAAGGATTTTCTTAGTAACCAAATTCTGTGCTTCATGCAGCTTCCTAGCCACGGTTCTCTTGCAATTTCTCAAATGGCATGCTTACAACATGTTTTTATACATTTATTTCTATCCAACTTTTGTGTGTGTGTGTGTGTGTGCGTGTGTGTGCGTGTGTGTGTGTGTGTGAGAGAGAGAGAGAGTATACCTCACAGTGGCAAGAATACTTAATTCTCCTTCCTTCTCCTGCTTTTCCCCACAACTCTGTGAAGTGGGTTGAGCTCCCAGCTAACAATGGCCACACCTTTTTTCTCTGACCTCTATATTGATCAGCTGGACTGCGTGTGTATGACTGGGTAGCTAATGGGTTTTTTATACATGTATTTTAATTTACTTTAATTTGAATGTTAGATTTCTATTGCATTGTCTTACTGTCGCCCCGAGTCTTTGGAGAGGAGCGGCATACAAATCTAATAAATTCAATTTATTTATTTATTCATTCATTCATTTGTCCAATACACAAATACATAGGAAGAAAAATAGACATGTGGTAATATATATAAGGATAAAAGTGAACTTAGAGGAGAGGATATATGAAAGGAAGAGAATATATATGATAGGTGAGAGAAAGGAAAGACAATTGGACAGGGGACGAAAGGCACACCAGTGCACTTATGTACGCCCCTTACTGGCCTCTTAGGAACCTGGAGAGGTCAATCGTGGAGAGTCTAAGGGAGAAATGTTGGGGGTTAGGGGTTGACACAATTGAGTCCGGTAATGAGTTCCACGCTTCAATAACTCGATTGTTGAAATCATATTTTTTACAGTCAAGTTTGGAGTGGTTGGTATTAAGTTTGAATCTGTTGCGTGCTCTTGTGTTGTTGCGGTTGAAGCTGAAATAGTCATTGACCGGTAGGACATTGCAGCATATGATCTTGTGGGCAATACTCAAATCGTGTTTTAGGCGCCGTAGTTCTAGGCTTTCTAGGCCCAGGATTGTTAGTCTATAATTTAAATTCCATTCATAAGTCTGGGAGTTTAGAGGCCACCTTCTCACCCTTCGGAGCCCAACACAACTTTTCTTTCCCCTGGCAACATCTGCTTGTAAACAGAGCATGTCGGCTCCGACAGCGACAGTATGGAGCGGGGTCTGCTTGGCTCCGCGTTCTCCTGCCCTGAATTCACACCAATGGCCTCTCATGTCATTTCACTTTACCCACGGAAGCCAAACAGGTAGAAGAAACCGCCATCTCCATTTGACAAGGTTAGGAGAGGGAGCAGGGACCGGAGGAAGCGAGAGCCCCCGCGCGCCAGGTGCCTTCTCTCTTTTCGCTGGGTGACACCTTGACCTTTCTTGGGTTCTTTGGTTCTTTGGAGCGTTGTCAGAATATTTTGTGATGATCAGTGCCAAATCAAGCTGTGGCCAACACAGCAGAAACATTGTTTAGAGCAGTGATTTTCAACCTTTTTTGAGCCGCGGCACATTTTTTACATTTATGAAACCCTGGGGCACATGGAGGGGGGGTTTGCGGGGGGCTAAAAAAAGTTTGGACAAAAAAATTCTCTCTCCCGCTTCCTCCCCTTCGCTCTATTTCTTTCTCCCTCCCTCTTTCTCTCCCTTCCTTCCTCTTTCTCTCTCTCTCCATCCCTCTTTCTTTCTCTTCTTTCCTTCCTCTCTTTTTTGCTCTCTTTCTCTCTCCCTCCCTATGTCCCTCTATGTCTTTCTCTCTCTCTCCTTCCCTCCCTCTTTCTCTCTCTCTTGCTTTCTTTCTCCCTCTCTTTCTCTCTCTCTCTCTTTCTTTCTCTTGTTCTCTCTCTTGCTTGCTTTCTCTCTTGTTCTCTTTCTCTCTCTCTTGCTCTTTCTCTCTCTTGCTTCCTTTCTCTCTCTCTTGCTTTCTCTCTCTCTTGCTTTCTTTCTCTCTGAGGTTCGCGGCACACCTGACAATGTCTCGTGGCACACTAGTGTGCCACGGCACACTGGTTGAAAAACACTGGTTTAGAGCAGTGTGTCCCAGCCTTGGCAACTTGAAGATATTTGGACTTTAACTCCCAGAATTCTGTGAGTTTAAGTCCAGATATCTTCAAGTTGCCAAGGTTGGGAAACACTGGTTTAGAGTAACTTTTAAAAAAGGTATCATTTGCATTTGAATATACAGTGTTCCCTCGATTTTCGCGGGTTCAAACTTCGCGAATAGCCTATACCATGGTTTTTCAAAAAATATTAATTAAAAAATATAGATTGGTGGACATATCTACAAATTCAATCTAGATATAAAAAGGATATGGAACAATCAGGTATAGAAAGAACTACCCAACCACTAGACAAACTATTGACAGGCCCGGAAGAAAAAGCAATATCTAAAATATATAAATATCTGATGGAATATGAAAGACCAGAGGAGATAGTTAAAGGTACAATGATTGCCTGGGCGAAAAACGTTGGCCATAATATATATAGAGAGGAATGGGAACAGATTTGGAAGAGAAATATCAAATTAAATCCACAATATATAAAGAAAACCAATATAAAATGCTATACCGTTGGCATCTTCCACCCAAAAGACTAGCTTAAATGCACAAAAATTATAGTCCAATGTGTTGGAAATGTAAAAACACTCAAGTCTTCTATGTTTTTATGAAGGACGCGTAGCCAAGGGTGTTCCCCGAGCAGCAGTAGCCGCGCCATGTGCAGTGACACCAATGTGACGGGGACAAGTGACAGATCCCCGCAGAAAAAGGTCGTGGTGCATTTACCCGTGTCTAAACCCTTTGCACATTCAGGTGGAGGCGTCTCGAGATTGCGAAATGTATCAAGGCCTCTTTCGAGTGGCTGGAAGAGATTCGAGTCTCAGCGGTGACCGAGGGCGGCCAAGGAGGGGACATGATCTCTTGGTTTGAGGGGGATTTGGCTCTTCTCCTCAGCGGGGTGAAACTCAAGGAGTGTGAGTTTCAATGGAGTAAGAAAAAGCATACACACTCTCTACTGAGCATTTCTGTAGAAGGACATTAAGAAACATAGAAACATAGATTGACGGCAGAAAAGACCTCATGGTCCATCTAGTCTGCCCTGATACTATTTCCTGTATTTTATCTTAAGATGGATATATGGTTATCCCAGGCATGTTTAAATTCAGTTCCTGTGGATTTACCAACCACGCCTGCTGGAAGTTTGTTCCAAGCATCTACTACTCTTTCAGTAAAAATAATATTTTCTCACCTTGCTTCTGATCTTTCCCCCAACTCACTTCAGATTGTGCCCCCTTGTTCTTGTGTTCACTTTCCTATTAAACAGTATTGGATTCCTACTGGAACAGACAAGGACGGTGCACCGATAGCGAAAGTTGCGCTGCGCATACAACGTCTGTTCTCGTGCGTGCGCACATCCCAGTGTGTTTTTTGCTTCTGCGCATGAGCAGGAAGCAAAATCTCGTGAGGGGACGCCCATGAGAGATTTTGATGATTCTTTGCTTCTGTGCATGTGCGGAAGCAAAAAAATTGCCGGAATCTCACGCGCGCGCGTGCGTCCTCTTGTGAGACTTTGCTTCCTGCGCTTGCGCAAAGGCAAAAACCCGCTGGGACATTCTGTTGCACGAATCCCAGTGACCAATAAGGAGCACTGCACACCAAGATAACCAGACACAAGAGCAGTTTTTTCCCCGAATGCCCTCACTCTGCTAAGCAAATAATTCTCTCAACACTGTCACGCTATCAATTTCCCCATGCCTGGCTGCAGAGGTGGGTTTTAAGAAGCTTACGAAAGACAAGGAGGGTGGGAGCAATTCTAATCTCTGGGGGGAGTTGGTTCCAGAGGGTTGGGGCCACCACAGAGAAAGCTCTTCCTCTGGGTCCCGCAAAGCGACATTGTTTAGTCGACGGGATCCACAGAAGGCCCACTCTGTGGGACCTAACTGGTCACTGGGATTCGTGCAGCAGAAGGCGGTCCCTGAGATAGTCTGGTCCGGTGCCATGAAGGGCTTTATAGGTCATAACCAACACTTTGAATTGTGACCGGAAGCTGATCGGCAACCAATGCAGACTGCGGAGTGTTGGAGTAACATGGGCATACCTGGGGAAGCCCATGATTGCTCTTGCAGCTGCATTCTGCACGACCTGAAGTTTCCGAACACTTTTCAAAGGTAGCCCCATGTAGAGAGCATTACAGTAGTCGAGCCTCGAGGTGATGAGGGCATAATAATAATGTCTGCCCTCGTACCGAGAGGAAAAGCCCATTAAGCCCTTGACACGCAGGGCAAAACTTGGGCAACACAGGTGATTCATTGATGGAGGTGACAAGCCGTCTCCCTGGCTCCTTGGTAGGCCAGGTTGCCAAAGAATCGGGATGCTGATTTATTGCCAGGCAGAGCTTCAGGAAAATATGTGTTTCAAATATGGATTTATAGCCGTGCTGTCACACCTCTGGCATGTCTGAAAGGCTATATCCCTGTGACTCAAAGATATATCACACTGAGAACTGGAAGCAACAACAGTTGGCCTGACCTTTCGTACTCTGATGCCTGGAATGAGATCTTGAATTGTTGGCTGGGATCCCGAGGTCAGGATCACAAGGGGTGGACCTTCCAGGACAGGTAACTGAAGCGTCCAGGTGAGATCACCAGATGCCCCATGATATTGTTAAGGTCTAAGTCAGGGATAACAGAGTAACAGAGTTGGAAGGGACCTGGAGGTCATCTATTTATTTATTTATTTATTTATTTATATTTATTTATTTATTCAGTCAATCAGTCAGTCCAATACACAATGAGGGTTTTAGTGGGTATATATCTATATACACACAGTAAAATACACGATGAAGGTTATAGAGGAGATACTCATAGAAAATACATTAATACCTCATCTTACGAACCTAATTGGTTCCTGGGGGAGGTTCGTAAGACGAAAAGTTCGTAAGACAAAACATTGTTGCAGGGCTTCTCAGTGGCCTCCCGAACCCGAACTTTTGCCGAACTTCAGGTTCAGGGTTCGGGAGGTCGCTGGGAAACCCCGCAGAAGTTCGGGTTTGGCATTCGGGTTCAGGAGGCTGCTGGGAAGCCCCCCCCCCGGCTGTTTTAGAAGGTGACAGCAGGGCGGTGGGTTTCCCAGTGGCCTCCCGAACCCGAACTTTTGTCGAACTTCCGGGTTCGGCGTTCGGGAGGCCGCTGGGAAAGCCCCGCCGCCCAGCTGTCACCTTTTAAAACAGCCGGGGGGCTTCTCAGCAGCCTCCTGAATGCTGAACCCAGAAGTTCGGGTTTGGTGTTTGGGTTCAGGAGGACGCTGGGAAGCCCCCCGGCTGTTTCAAAAAGCGACAGCCGGGTGGTGGGGCTTCTCGGCGGCGGCAGCGGGTTCGTAAGAAGAAAAAAGTTTGTAAGAAAAGGCAAAAATTTTCTGAACCCCGGGTTTGTATCTCGGGTTGTTCATAGACGAGGGGTTCGTATCATAAGGGTACCACTGTATATCTAAGAAAGATAGAAAATAAGATATAGTAATAGAACATATCAATGAAAGAATAGAAGAAGAGATATAGGAATAGAAGAAAGGTATAGGAGATATAGGAGAGCAATAGGACAGGGGATGGAAGGCACTCTAGTGAACTTGTACTGGCCCCTTACTGACCTCTTAGGAATCTGGATAGGCCAACCGTAGATAATCTAAGGGTAAAGTGTTGGGGGTTTGGGGATGACACTACAGAGTCCGGTAATGAGTTCCATGCTTCGAGAACTCGGTTACTGGAGTGATATTTTTTATAATCAAGTTTGGAGCGGTTAATATTAAGTTTAAATCTGTTGTATGCTCTTGTGTTGTTGTGGTTGAAGCTGAAGTAGTCGCCGACAGGCAGGACGTTGCAGCGTATGATCTTGTGGGCAATACTTAGATCTTGTTTAAGGCGTCTTAGTTCTAGGCTTTCTAGTCCAACCACCCACTCAAGCAGGAGTCCTTGTACCCTTGGCCACTTTTAAAACCTGTGGACTTTTTTATTTTATTTTTATTTATTTGTCAAACAAGTATGGAATTAAGGTTTGTATTAGCATAACATAAGTAGAAAATAGTGATAGAAAGGATAATAGGACAGTAGGACAGGGACGATAGGCACAATAGTGCGCTTATTCACGCCCCTTACAGACCTCTTAGGAAAGGGGAGAGGTCAACCGTAGATAATTTAAGGTTGAAGATTTTGGGGTAGTGAGTTCCAGGCATTGACCACTCTATTGCTGAATTCATATTTTTATTGGTGAAGTCGTACTTCAACTCTCAGAATTCCTCCCACTCTCAAAATGGGTGAACAGTGTGGTCGGGCGGTAGGAAAAGCAAGTAGGATGCTTGGCTGCATAGCTAGAGGTATAACAAGCAGGAAGAGGGAGAATGTGATCCCACTGTATAGAGCGCTGGTGAGACCACATTTGGAA
The DNA here is from genome assembly GCF_031021105.1 of Erythrolamprus reginae. NCBI lineage: Eukaryota > Metazoa > Chordata > Lepidosauria > Squamata > Dipsadidae > Erythrolamprus > Erythrolamprus reginae. Next base: position 419,170,783 of record NC_091950.1, on the reverse strand, counting down.
TACTGTGTCCAGTTCTGGAGACAGCACCTAGAAAAAGATATTGACAAAATTGAACGGGTCCAAAGACGGGCTATAAGAATGGTGGAAGGTCTTAAGCATCAAACGTATCAGGAAAGACTTCATGAACTCCATCTGTGTAGTCTGGAGGACAGAAGGAAAAGGGGGGACATGATCGAAACATTTGAATATGTTCAAGGGTTAAATAAGGTTCTGGAAGGAAATGTTTTTAATAGGAAAGTGAACACAAGAACAAGGGGACACAATCTGAAGTTAGTTGGGGGAAAGATCAAAAGCAACATGAGAAAATATTATTTTGCTGAAAGAGTAGTAGATCCTTGGAACAAACTTCCAGCAGACGTGGTTGGTAAATCCACAGTCACTGAATTTGAACATGCCTGGGATAAACATATATCCATCCTAAGACAAAAGACAGGAAATAGTATAAGGGCAGACTAGATGGACCAGGAGGTCTTTTTCTGCCGTCAGTCTTCTATGTTTCTGTGTCTCTAAATCTCGCTCATCCAAGCGTCTTCGCATGAGATTTCGCTTGCTGTGCATTTGCAGAAGCCAAATCTCGCATGGGACTGCATGGGGAACATGTTTATGGCCTATAGTATTTATGTATAGTATGTTGTGTGCATGTTCTGTATGTATGTTGTGTGCATGTTTTTTAAAACTATGGGTTTTTAGCTTTCTAATTATTGAATTTGTATTATATATTGTTTTCTGTTACTGTTGTGAGCCGCCCCGAGTCTGCAGAGAGGGGCGGCATACAAATTAAATAAATAAATAAAATAAAATAAAATAAAATAAAATAAAATAAAATAAAATAAAATAAAATAATAAAATAAAATAAAATAAAATAAAATAAAGTCAAATAAAGTCAAATAAAATAAAATAAAATAAAATAAAGTCAAATAAAATAAAATAAAATAAAATAAAATAAAATAAAATAAAATAAAAATAATAAAATAAAAATAAAATAATAAAATAAAATAAAATAAAAATAAAATAATAAAATAAAATAAAGTCAAATAAAATAAAATAAAATAAAATAAAATAAAATAAAAAAATGTTGGAGGTGCGCAGCTGAATGGACATCCCGAAAATCGCTACTAGAGTATAGCACCTGACTGTTTCAGTAGTGGCCCATCACTGGTCCCACCGTAGCCGTGAAAGCCACCTAGTTGGCTCTGAGCCAATCACCAGAAGGTGGTGAGTTCCAGTCTTGCCTTTGGTTTAAAAGCTGGGTGACTTTGGCCTAACCCCCAGGAGAGAGTGGATTTGAGTTCCAATTCTGACCTGGCCTAAGATTTATGGCCAAGGAACGAATGTCAGATCCAGTCTCATCCATGGTGTGGAATTCTCTCCCAAACCTTCTTCCCCATTTCCCACGGTCATTTCTGGCTGCTCCAAATCTCGCCGTCCTGTTTCTCACCTTTCATCCAGAGGCTGTGGCCTCTGCAGTCTTCGCATTCTTTCCCACTGTTTTTTCGACCTGAGAATCCCTCCTTCCTCTCCCAGTGCTTCGGCGCATCAGGAGGCAGCCTCCGAGAGCAAAGGTCTGGGACGAAGGGTGCTGGGGATGATGGTTTGCGTTGGAAGAGGCTGACATAGAAACATAGAAGATTGACGGTAGAAAAAGACCTCCTGGTCCATCTATTATTATTATTATTATTATTATTATTATTATTATTATTATTATTTATTAGATTTGTATGCCGCCCCTCCCCGTAGACTTGGCGCAGCTCACAACAATAACAAGAACAATGTAAGAACAAATCTAATAATTTAAAAAACACTAAAAGCCCCATTATTAAAAGCAAACATACACACCAACAAGCATACCATGTATAAACTGTATAGGCCCGGGGGAGATGTCTCAGTTACCCCATGCCTGACGGCAGAGATGGGTCTTAAGAACTTTACGAAAGGCAAGGAGGGTGGGGGCAGTTCTAATTTCTGGGGGGAGCTGGTTCCAGAGGGTCGGGGCCGCCACAGAGAAGGCTCTTCTCCTGGGTCCCGCCAAACGACATTGTTTAGTCGACGGGACCTGGAGAAGGCCAACTCTCTGGGACCTAACCGGTCGCTGGGATTCGTGCGGCAGAAGGCAGTCCCGGAGGTATTCTGGTCCGATGCCCTTATACTATTTCCTGTATTTTACCTTAGGATGGATCTATGTTTATCCCAGGCATGTTTCAGTTCAGTTCCTGGGGATTTACCAACCACATCTGCTGGAAGTTTGTTCCAAGCATCTACTACTCTTTCATTCAAATAATATTTTCTCACGCGGCTTCTAATCTTTCCCCCAATTAACCTCAGATTGTGCCCCCTTGTTCTTGTGTTCACTTTCCTATTAAAAACACTTCCCTCCTGGACCTTATTTAACCCTTTAACATATTTAAATGTTTCGATCATGTCCCCCCTTTCCCTTCTGTCCTCCAGACTATACAGATTGAGTTCATGAAGTCTTTCCTGATACGTTTTATGCTTAAGACCTTCCCGCCATTTTTGTAGCCCGTCTTTGGACCTGTTCAATTTGATCAATATAAATACTGACTAAGCAATTTATCTCACTGATGCAATCTGCTAGGGGTGGAAGGAGACACGGGACCAAAAATTGCAAAATATCAAGTTAAGAATATCTCCAGGACCGCCTTCTGCCGCAGGAATCCCAGCGACCGGTTAGGTCCCACAGAGTTGGCCTTCTCCGGGTCCGGTCGACTAAACAATGTCGTTTGGCGGGACTAGGGGAAGAGCCTTCTCTGTGGCAGCCCCGACCCCCTGGAACCAGCTTTCCCCAGAGATTAGAATTGCCCCCACCCTCCTTGCTTTTCGTAAACTTCTTAAAACCCACTTCTGCCGTCAGGCTTGGGGGAATTGAGACACCTCCCCCGGGCCTATACAGTTTATGCATGGTATGTTTGTGTGTATGTTTTTTGCTTTTTAATAAGGGGTTTTTAGTGATTTTAAATTATTAGATTTGTTATACATTGTTTTATTGTTGTTGTGAGCCGCCCCTAGTCTACGGAGAGGGGCGGCATCCAAATCTAATAAATAATAATAATAATGATGATGATGATGAAGGAGAAGAAGAGGAGGAGGAGGAGGAGGAGAAGAAGAAGAAGAGAAGAGAAGAAGAAGAGAAGAGGAGAAGAAGAAGAAGAAGAAGAAGAAGAAGAAGAAGAAGAAGAGGAGGAGAGAAGAGGAGGAGAAGAAGAAGAAGAGGAGAGGAGAAGAAGAAGAGGAGGAGGAGGAGAAGAAGAGAAGAGGAGGAGGAGGAGGAGAAGAGAAGAGGAGAAGAAGAAAAAGAGAAGAGGAGAAGAAGAAGAAGAGGAGGAGGAGGAGGAGAAGAGAAGAGGAGGAGGAGGAGGAGGAGGAGGAGAAGAAGAAGAAGAAGAAGAAAAGAGGAGAAGAAGAGAAGAGGAGAAGAAGAAGAAGAAGAAGAAGAGAAGAGGAGAAGAAGAGAAGAGAAGAGGAGAAGAAGAGAAGAGGAGGAGGAGGAGGAGAAGAGAAGAGGAGAAGAAGAAGAAGAGAGGAGAAGAAGAAGAAGAGGAGGAGGAGGAGGAGAAGAGAAGAGGAGGAGAAGAAGAAGAAGAAGAAAAGAGGAGAAGAAGAAGAAGAAGAAAAGAGGAGAAGAAGAAGAAGAGAAGAGGAGAAGAAGAAGAAGAGAAGAGGAGAAGAAGAGAAGAGAAGAGGAGAAGAAGAAGAGGAGGAGGAGGAGGAGAAGAGGAGAGGAGAAGAAGAAGAAGAGAAGAGAAGAGGAGAAGAAGAAGAAGAGGAGGAGGAGGAGGAGAAGAGAAGAGGAGGAGGAGGAGGAGGAGAAGAAGAAGAAGAAGAAAAGAGGAGAAGAAGAAGAAGAGAAGAGGAGAAGAAGAAGAAGAGAAGAGGAGAAGAAGAGAAGAGGAGAAGAAGAAGAGGAGGAGGAGGAGGAGAAGAAGAGAAGAGGAGGAGGAGGAGGAGGAGGAGAAGAAGAGAAGAGGAGGAGGAGAAGAAGAAGAGAAGAGGAGGAGAAGAAGAGGAGGAGGAGATGAAGAAGAGGAGGAGGAGGAGAAGAGAAGAGGAGGAGAAGAGAAGAGGAGAAGAAGAAGAGGAGAAGAAGAAGAAGAGGAGGAGGAGGAGGAGGAGGAGAAGGGAGGAGGAGGAGGAGAAGAAGAAGAAGAGAAGAGGAGAAGAAGAAGAAGAGAGGAGAAGAAGAAGAGGAGGAGGAGGAGGAGGAGGAGAAGAGGAGGAGGAGGAGGAGAAGGAGAAGAAGAAGAAGAAGAAGAAGAAGAAGAAGAAGAAGAAGAAGAAGAAGAAGAAGAAACCAAGCATGTGATTACACTCCTTCAATGAATACGCTGGGATTTCAGAAACGATCCACGGGCTACTTACAGCTACAGGAATTTATCATAGCCCACAGGTCAACAGAAGCCCAGCAAAATAACCTAAGTAAACCAAAAGTCCCAGCAGCCACAGAACAAAAAACAAACCCAGGAGTCATCTACAACAGGCAACAAAAAGATTGTAACAACAGCCACTATGCCGAACTGACAGGCAGAAGGCCAGCAGTGCGCATCTGTGAACACTAAGAACATAAGAAGAGCCAATGCTGAATCGGGCCAAAGACCATCGAGTCCAGCATTCTGTGTCACCCAGTGGCCCCAACAATTGTCCATGGGGATCTTGAGCAGAAAGAGAAGGCAAAACACTCCCTTTCCCTTGACCCCCAACAAGTCCTACCACTGATGGTTTCCTATTTTTAATAGGAAAGTGAACACAAGAACAAGGGGACACAATCTGAAGTTAGTTGGGGGAAAGATCAAAAGCAACATGAGAAAATATTATTTTACTGAAAGAGTAGTAGATCCTTGGAACAAACTTCCAGCAGACGTGGTTGGTAAATCCCCAGTAACTGGATTTAAACATTCCTGGGATAAACATATATCCATTGTAAGATAAAATACAGAAAATAGTATAAGGGCAGACTAGATGGACTAGGAGGTCTTTTTCTGCCGTCAGTCTTCTATGTTTCTATGTTTCTAAGTGGTGTTCAAGGGAACCCTGCCTGCCTCAATCAACATAGAGGCAGAACTTGGACATCCATTTCAGTAACCACCAATACACTTGGCATCCATGAATCTGTCTAATCCTGCCTTGAAGCTCTCCAGGCTGACAGCTGTCACGACCTCTTCTGGAAGGTAATTCCATCAACCAAGGACCCTCTGGGTGAAGAAATATTTCCCTTGATTTGTCCTCACTTTCTTACCTATGAACTTTAGGGAGGGCCCCCGCTTCCTAGTATTGTGTGATAGAGAAAAGAACAGCTGGAAGACAAGATGAAAACCGCTGAATTGCGCCAGGCATGGACAGACTCAAACGTAGTTTCAACTGGGAACAACCTAGACCAGTGATGGCGAACCTATGAGACAGGTGCCACAGGTGCCACGCGGAGCCATATCTGTTGGCACGCGAGTTGTTGCTCTAGCTCAGCTCCAGCACGCATATGCGCGCCCGCCAGAAGATTTTCGGTTCACACAGAGGCTCAGGGAGGACTCCAGGGAAGACTCTGGAGCCTGGGGAGGGTGAAAAACGGGCCTACCGGGCCAACAGAGAACCTCCAGGGGGGCATTTTCACCCTCCCCAGGCATTGAATTATGGGAGTGGGCACTCATACATGTGTGATAACGAGCACGCCAGCGCTTTTGGCACCCGAGGAAAAAAAGGTTCGCCATGGTGGAAGGTCTTAAGCATAAAACGTATCAGGAAAGACTTCATGAACTAAATCTGTATGGAGGACAGAAGGAAAAGGGGGGACATGATCGAAACATTTAAATATGTTAAAGGGTGAAATAAGGTCCAGGAGGGAAGTGTTTTTAATAGGAAAGTGAACACAAGGACAAGGGGACACAATCTGAAGTTAGTTGGGGGAAAGATCAAAAGCCACATGAGAAAATATTATTTTACTGAAAGAGTAGTAGATCCTTGGAAAAAACTTCCAGCAGATGTGGTAGATAAATCCACAGTAACTGAATTTAAACATGCCTGGGATAAACATATATCCATCCTAAGATAAAATACAGGAAATAGTATAAGGGCAGACCAGATGGACCATGAGGTCTTTTTCTGCCGTCAGACTTCTATGTTTCTATGTTTCTATCACTGACCTAGACCATGCCAAGTCCCAAAACAGTATAGAGAATTCTTGGAAACCTGGCACTCGGCTATCAACAGGCCCATTGAGATAACCAATGTCTACATACCATTGAAAACCACCAAGCTCAGAGATCTCCAAGTATCCCACAGTCCTCTTCCTCCTCATCCTCCACCACCACTATCACTACCACCACCACCACCTCCTCCATCTCCACCTCCACTTCCACCATTACCACTCCAGACACATCACTCCTTTCTCACACTGATGGTGTTTCTGCTCTGGTTTATGAAACGTGTTCAGTTCTGGTCACCACACTTCAAAAAAGACATTGAAACTCTGGAGAAGGTGCAGAAAAGAGCGACCAAAATGATCAGGGGTCTAGAAACCAAGACTTATGAAGAGAGACTGCAGGAACTGGGCATGGATAGCCTAGAGAAAAGGAGGGCCGGAGCGGACATGATAGCAGTCTACAGGTATACGAGGGGTTGGCACAGAGAGGAGGGGATCACTTTATTCTCCAGGGCACCGGAGGGCCGGATGAGGAACAACGGCTGGAAGCTGACCAAGGAGAGATTCAACCTGGAAATAAGGAAGAACTTCCTGAAGGTCAGAACGATCAACCAGTGGAACAACCTACCAGCGGACGTTGTGAACTCCAATACTCTGGACATTTTAAAGAGATTGGACTGCCATTTGGCTGGGGTGCTGTAGGGTTCCTGCTTAGGCAGGGGGTTGGACTTGATGACCCGTATGGTCCCTTCCAACTCTAACAAACAAACAAACAAACAAACAAACAAACAAACAATAAATAAATAAATAAATAAATAAATAAAAATATTAAAATAAAATAAAATAAAATAAAATAAATGAAATAGAAACATAGAAGTCTGACGGCAGAAAAAGACCTCATGGTTCATCTAGTCTGCCCTTGTACTATTTTCTGTATTTTATCTTAGGATGGATATATGTTTATCCCAGGCATGTTTAAATTCAGTTACTGTGGATTTATCTACCACGTCTGCTGGAAGTTTGTTCCAAGGATCTACTACTCTTTCAGTAAAATAATATTTTCTCATGCTTTTGATCTTTCCCCCAACTAACTTCAGATTGTGTCCCCTTGTTCTTGTGTTCACTTTCCTATTAAAAACACTTCCCTCCTGGACCTTATTTAACCCTTTAATATATTTTAATGTTTCGATCATGTCCCCCCTTTTCCTTCTGTCCCCCAGATTATACAGATTGAGTTCATGAAGTCTTTCCTGATACGTTTTAAACTTAAGATCTTCCACCATTCTTGTAGCCCATTTTTGGACCCGTTCAATTTTGTCAATATCTTTTTGTAGGTGAGGTCTCCAGAACTGAACACAGTATTCCAAATGGGCTCTATATAAGGGGATCACAATCTCCCTCTTCCTGCTTGTTATACCTCTAGCTATGCAGCCAAGCATCCTACTTGCTTTTCTTACCCCCTGACTGCACTGTTCACCCATTTTGAAATGAAATGAAATGAAATAAATAAAATAAATAAAATAAAATAAACGTCTGCTAGAAAACCACCAAGCTCAGAGATCTCCAAGTATCCCACATTTGTCGTCTTCTTCCTCCTCCACTTCCACCACTATCACCACTACGTCCTCCTCCTCCTCTATCTCCACCTCCACTTCCATCATTACCACTCCAGACACATCACTCCTTTCTCACACTGATGGTGTTACTACTTTGGGTGATGAAATGTCCGCAAGAAAACCACCAAGCTCAGAGAGTTCCACAGACCCCACAGTCATCCTCCTCCACCTCCACCATCACCACTCCAGACATATCACTCCTTTCTCACACTGATGACGTTCGTTATGTGGGTCATGAAACGTCCACAAGAAAACCACCAACTCAGAGATTTCCAAATATCCCACAGTCATCGTCCTTCTCCTCCTCCACCACCACCTCCTTCTCCTCCTCCACCTCCACCTCCACCATTACCACTCCAGACACATCACTCCTTTCTCACGCTGATGATGTTACTTCTGTAGGTGATGAAACATCTGCTAGAAATTCAATTCAATTCAATTTCAATTTATTAGATTTGTATGCCGCCCCTCTCCGAAGACTCGGGGCGGCTCACAACAATAATAAAAACAGTATAATAATGGAACAAATCTAATAATAAAATTATATTAAAAACCCCCAACAATTTAAAAACCATACAACACATACATACCAAACATAAAATACAAGAAAGCCTAGGGGAGATGTCTTAATTCCCCCATGCCTGGCGATATAGGTGGGTCTTGAGTAACTTGCGAAAGACAAAGAGGGTGGGGGCCGTTCTAATCTCCGGGGGGAGTTGATTCCAGAGGGCCGGGGCCTCCACAGAGAAGGTTCTTCCCCTGGGACCCGCCAAACAACATTGTTTTGTCGACGGGACCCGGAGAAGGCCAACTCTGTGGGACCTTATCGGCCGCTGGGATTCGTGCGGCAGAAGGTGATACTGGAAGTATTCTGGTCCAATGCCATGAAGGGTTTTAAAGGTCATGGCCAACACTTTGAATTGTGACTGGAAACCGATCGGCAGCCAGTGCAAGCCACGGAGTTTTGAAGAAACGTGGGCGAATCTTGGAAGCCCCACGATGGCTCTCGCGGCCGCGTTCTGCACGATCTGAAGTTTGCGAACACTTTTCAAAGGTAGCCCCATGTAGACAGCGTTGCAGTAATCGAACCTCGAGGTGATGAGGGCATGAGTGACAGTGAGCAATGACTCCCTGTCCAAATAGGGCCGCAACTGGTGCACCAGGCGAACCTGGGCAAACGCCCTCCTCGCCAAAACCACCAAGCTCAGAGAGTTCCACAGACCCTCACAGTCCTCCTACTCCTCCTACTCCTCCACTATCACCACTCCAGACACATCATTCCCTTCTCACGCTGATGATGTTACTTCTTTGGGTGATGAAACATCTGCTACAAAACCACCAAGCTCAGAGTGCCTCTCAGTCCAACCCTGAGCTACCCAGATTGTCTTCTAACATAGAAACATAGAAGACTGACGGCAGAAATAGTCCTCATGGTCCATCTAGTCTGCCCTTATACTATTTCCTGTATTTTATCTTAAAATGGATATATGTTTATCCCAGGCATGTTTAAATTCAGTTACTGTGGATTTATCTACCACGTCTGCTGGAAGTTTGTTCCAAGGATCTACTACTCTTTCAGTAAAATAATATTTTCTCAAGCTTTTGATCTTTCCCCCAACTAACTTCAGAGGTTTGTCGGCACAGTTCCTGAGCGTCTGTGACAAGGTGTGATCCAAAGTACTTCTGCACGAAGGACTTAACACCCCCCCCCTCGGAGTTGAGACACGGAAGCTCCTCCTCGCCGCTCTCCCATCGGTCACTCAGCACAGGACTGGACTGATGGTTCTCCACCCCACCCACCCCCCAAAAAAATAAAAACCAGGCCAAGAGGACATTTCCTCTGGACCTAGTGACGTGACAGCTGGTGCGGAATTCGCCCGCCGTCTCTGGTTTCTTCACAGCTCAGGAAGGTTATGAAATTTTGATGCAGGAATTAGGTTGTTGCTCATCCTGAGCAGCTGTGCTCGAAATATTGACCGCTTCAGGCGGAGAGAGCATCTCACCAACGCTTCGTCTCTTTCGGCTTTTTCCAATGCTTGACAACATCCGAAGTGTTTTAACAGGGTTTTAATGGGCAGACTCGGCGTCTCCTAAGAGAGCCGCTGTGAAAAGGTTGGGGCGGCAGGGGAAGGGAGGGGAAGGGAGGGAGAGAAGGGAGGAGGGGACTCACCCCATTTGGACACAAGGAGATGGCCCTGGCCTCGTTTGCTCATGCACAGGCTGCCGATAGAGACGGCTGCAACAGCAAACAACAGAGACCCAGGCCGTAGGCGCCACTGACATCCCCCGGGCGACCAACATGCCTCCATGCCTCGAGAAAACACATCAAGTCTTGTGCAATTAAAAAAGGGGGGGGGGGAGAGACAAGAGAATATCTCCGGGACCGCCTTCTGCCGCACGAATCCCAGCGACCGGTTAGGTCCCACAGAGTCGGCCTTCTTCGGGTCCCGTCGACTAAACAATGTCGTCTGGCAGGACCCAGGGCCTTCTCTGTGGTGGCTCCGACCCTCTGGAACCAGCTCCCCCCTGAGATTAGGATGGCACCCACCCTCCTTGCCTTTCGTAAACTCCTTAAAATCCACCTCTGCCGTCAGGCATGGGGGAACTAAAACATCTCCCCCTTGCCCATGTTGTTTGCTGTCTGGTTGATTGTGTGCTTGTTTTTATATATATACAGTGGAACCCCGACATAAGAGCTGCTCTACTTAAGAGCAACTCGAGATAAGAGCTGGGAGGGGAGAGATATTTTTGTTCTACTTACAAGCCCAAATTCGAGATACAAGCGCCAAGGAGCTGTCTCCTGAAGCCAAACGCTAACTTCTGCGTTCGGCTTCAGGAGACAGCTGCGAAGCGGCGTGCGTGTTTTAAAAGGTTGCAGCCGGCCTGGGGGGCTCGGGGGGGTGCTTGCAGCTTTCTTTCTTGCTCTTTTTCTTTCTCTCTTTTACCTTCCCTTCCTCTATTTCTTCTTTTCTTTCTCCTTCCCACCTTCTTCCCTCCCTCCCTCCTTTCACTCATTCCTCTCTTACTCTCCCCTTTCATAAGTTTCCTTGCTTCCTTCCTCTGTTCCTGTCCCTTCCCCCTTTCTTTCTTTCTTTCTTTCTTTCTTTCTTGCTCTTTTTCTTTCTCTCTTTTACCTTCCCTTCCTCTATTTCTTCTTTTCTTTCTCCTTCCCACCTTCTTCCCTCCCTCCCTCCCTTCACTCATTCCTCTCTTACTCTCCCCTTTCATAAGTTTCCTTGCTTCCTTCCTCTGTTCCTGTCCCTTCCCTCTTTCCTTCCTTCCTTCCCACCCTCCGTCCATTCATTCACCCATTCCTCTCTTGATCGCTTAAAGCCGGTCCCTGGTGCAAAAAGGGTTGGGGACCTCTGTCCTACAGGATTGGGTGGCAGAGAAGTTGAACATATGTAAATTTAAAAGTTTAAGAAAGTTTACAAGTTAAGTGAAAGAAACTTCATTATTCATTTATATGTACATGTACATTTCTTCATTAAAAACATGTCTTTCTGCATAATTTAGACTAACTTTGTGAGCTTTTTGAGGGCTGGAACCAATTAAAATTATTTACATTAATTCCTATGGGGAAAAGTCGTTCGAGATAAGAGCTGCTCGACTTAAGAGCCCAGGTCCGGAACGAATTAAACTCGTATCTCGAGGTACCACTGTATTGGGATTGTTTTATGAATTTCTCAACTTAAAATTGTAATTGGATTGGTGGGCATTGGGTTTGTCACTATGTACTGTTTGTTTGTTTTTTTACTACTGTTGTGAGCCGCCCCGAGTCTGCGGAGAGGGGCGGCATATAAATCCAATAAATCTAATCTAATCATCTAAGCAGCACTCAAAAATTGTTGGCAAATAGAATTTATTATTTCGGTTTCGATTTTTAGTTTCTAGAATGGCAGGAAACCCAAATTAACCCAAACTAGAAAGCTTAGAACTACGGCGCCTAAAACACGATTTAAGTATTGCCCACAAGATCATATGCTGCAACGTCCTACCGGTCAATGACTACTTCAGCTTCAACCGCAACAACACAAGAGCACGCAACAGATTCAAACTTTAATATTAACCGCTCCAAACTTGACTGTAAAAAATATGATTTCAACAATCGAGTTGTCGAAGCGTGGAACTCATTACCGGACTCAATAGTGTCAACCCCTAACCCCCAACATTTCTCCCTTAGACTATCCACGATTGACCTCTCCAGGTTCCTAAGAGGCCAGTAAGGGGCGTACATAAGTGCACTAGTGTGCCTTTCGTCCCCTGTCCAATTGTCTTTCCTTTATCTCATATATCATATATATTTTCTTCCTTTCATATATCTTCTCCTCTATTTTTAAATATTATCTTTATATATATTACTTCCATATGTATTGTGTATTGGACAAATGAATAAATAAATAAATAAATAAATAAATTAAATAAATAAATAAATGCATTGGAGCAAACAAGTCTTGCAGAGGGCTTGCAGTGCTGTCCACTGGGTGCCTGTGAGTGCACACTAGCATGTGTACACATGCCCACACCCATGTCCTCTCCCGCACATTTACACAACCGCCACGCATGTGTACTCCCCCACACCACTGCTCCCTGCGCACACACACAGGCCTCACAATGGACTCCTGAAGCCAGGGGAGAGCGAAAAACGGTCAAATGGGCCGACCATGGAAACAAACTTCCGGTGGGTCCATTTTTTGCCCTCCCCAGGCTCCAGGAGGCTTCCCGGAAGCCTGAACAGAGCAAAAATGAGCAAAAATGAATAAGAGCCGGGGTGGCGCAGCAGGTAGAGTGCTGTACTGCAGACCACTAAAGCTGACTGTAAATCTGTAGGTCATCACTGGCTCAAGGTTGACTCAGCCTTCCATCCTTCCGAGGTGGTGGGTAAAATGACCACCTGGATTGTGGGGGCAATAGGCTGGCTCTGTCAAAAAGTGCTATTGCTTACATGTTGTAAGCCACCCTGAGTCTAAGGAGAAGGGCGGCATAAAAATTGAATGAATGAATGAATGAATGAATGAATGAATGAATGAATGAAATGAATGAAGTTTTTCTCTAAACGCCATCATTCTACTAAACAAATAATTCCTTCAACACAGTCAAACTTTTTACTAAATCTGCACTTCTATTTCTACTAGTTTTTCTCGTCATTCCTATCATCCTTTTCCTCCCACTTAGAATTGTATGACTGTAACTTGTTGCTTGTATCCTAAGATTTTCATTAACATTGATTGTTTCTTCATTGCTTATTTGACCCCTATGACAATCATTAAGTGTTGTACCACATGATTCTTGACAAATGTATATTTTATTTTATGTACGCTGAGAGCATATGCACCAAGACAAATTCCTTGTGTGTCCAATCACACTTGGCCAATGAAATTATATTCTATTCTATTCTAAGAACAAGAGAAACGTTGTGTTGTTTTCGCACAAACACACCCAGATTGCGGCAGCCTCAGTCCTCTGGAATCAACTCCCCCCTGAGATTTGAATTGCCCCCACTCTTCCCGCCTCCCGCAAGATGTTAAAAACCTATCTATGTCGCCAGGCATGGGGGGACTAACTATCTCTTCCCTCACCACCACCTTTATTCTGACTGTAATACATGAGAATGGTGTGATTGTGCAGTAATTATTGTTTTAATATTTATGGGCTTTAAATTCAGCTTTTTATTTAATATTGGATTTGTATTCTGTATATGATATTATTGTTGTTGTGAGCCACCCTGAGTCTTCAGAGAGGGGCGGCATAAAAATCTAATAAATAACAACAACAACAGCAACAACAACAATAATAATAATAACAACAACAAGAAGAACAGGCCATTAGAACAAATGCTGTCAAAGCCAGAATTGAAAAATCAACAGACGATCCAAAGTGCAGACTCTGTAAAGAAACAGATGAAACAATTGATCACATACTCAGCTGCTGCAAAAAGATCGCACAGACTGACTACAAGCATAGACATGATGCTGTGGCACAGATGATCCACTGGAACTTGTACCAGAACTACCATTTACCAGTGGCAAAGAACTGGTGGGATCATAAGCCCGAAAAAGTGGTCAAAAATGAGCAAGCAAAACTACTGGGGGACTTCCGACTTCAGACTGACCGAATTCTGAAGCATAACACACCAGACATTGTGATCGTGGAGAAAAAGAAAGTATAGATCATCGACATCGCAATCCCAGGAGACAGCAGAATTGAGGAGAAGCAGCTAGAGAAATTAGTGAAATACGAAGATCTAAAAATCGAGCTGCAACGACTCTGGCATAAGCCAATGAAAGTGGTCCCAGTGGTACTTGGCATGCTGGGCGCAGTGCCAAAGGATCTCAGCGGACATTTGAAAACCATCGGAATTGACAAAATCTCCATCTGTCAATTGCAAAAGGCCGCTTTACTGGGATCGGCAAACATAATTTGCTGCTACATCACACAGTCCTAGGTGCTTGGGAAGCGCCCGACTGGGGATGAAATACGAAATGCAGCATAGTGATCTCGTTTGCTGTGTTGTACTGACATAATAATAATAATAATAATAATAATAATAATAATAATAATAATAATAGTAATAATAGTAATAATAGTAATAATAATAATTAATAATAATTAATAATAATTAATATTAATAATATTAATAATATTAATAATATTAATAATATTAATAATATTAATAATATTAATAATATTAATAATATTAATAATAATAATAATAATAATAATAATAATAATAATAATAATAATAATAATAACTCTCCTTCCCTTTCCCCCCCTTTCCTTCGTCTTCTTTTTTTGGTGTAATTTTTCTATTTTCCCAGATAAATTCTATTAAAAAACTACTGCCGGATATGTTTGTGTCTGTCAGTCACACCCTCAGCCTCCCCTCCCCTCCAATCCCATCATACATTAATGAGGATGGAAGTAATCATTGTGGCACAGATGACTTTCCTCCCCCCCTCCCTCACCTACCCCCTTGTAACCCCCACCGTGCAGATGGCCCTCCTTGTGTTCTGGGAATGGGGCGGTGGGGGGGAGGGGTAAGAAGGGTCGTCCACTTTTCAATTTGCTTCTGTTTTGCCCCCACCCCCCACCCCACAACCTCTGAGTTTTTTGGCAGCCTCCAACTTTGACAGTCGAGGCTATTTATGAAATGGAATAATTCCCCCCCCTTCTTCTCCCTGTATCGCTGGTGACAACTTTGACAAGCGCTTTTGTGTTTCTGGATGGCAGGATCGGGCTCCCGTCTCGCCTAGGCTCTTGCCGGTTTTTTTGCCGTCGCCTTTTATGTCCATGTTTGGTGGTGCGGCTTGTGGAGCCGCCGTGGGGCTTTTGTAACCTGGTTTTGGTCCGTCAAGACCTGCAGTCGTCTGAAGTCTGAGTTGGTTAGGAGGGTTGGAGGTTGTTGTACTCGTGTTTTCCCCAAAACAAGACCCTGTCTTATATTTTTTTTAATTGGGCTTATTATCAGGGGAGGTCTTACTTTGGGGCAAACAGGATAGAAACTAGATAGATAGATGATAGATAGATAGATAGATAGATAGATAGATAGATAGATAGATAGATGATACATACATACTTACATGCCGTGTTTCCCTGAAAATAAGACCCTTTTATATTTTTTTGAACACAGAAATAAGTGCTTGGCCTTGGGCTTATTATCAGGGGAGGTCTTATTTTGGGGAAAACAGGGTAAGGATGGATAGATGGATGGGTGGGTGGGTGGGTGGATGGATGGATGGAATAATAGATAGATGGATGGATGGAGAGAGAGAGAGAGAGAGAGAGAGAGAGAGAGAGAGAGACCGTGTTTGCCCCAAAATAAAACTCTGTCTTATATATATATATTTGAACCCTGAAATAAGTGCTTGGCCCTATTGCCATGCACTCAAAAACCTGATTGGGCTTATTATAAGGGAATGTCTTATTTCGCGGTAAACAGGGTAGTAGTGGGGCCCACAGTATCCTGGGCATCAGGGTTCCAAGTAATATACCCATAGCAAGCAAAACACCAAAGCAGGTAGATTCCTCAAAGAACAGCTTTATTGGATGTAATCATATTGGCACACATCTGGTGAAAACCGACTCCAAAGGCTCCCACTGTTTTCACCTAATTAAAAGTGAAAGTCCCCCCCCCCCCTTTCTTCACACCATCACTCACATGGTCCAATCAAGGCGCCATCCAGTTGCTGAGCAACATTGCTCCTCCTTTCTTGACCAGTTGTGAGAACGTCCTTGGTTCCCAGGAGAAAGTATTTTGTTCTGGTTACAAAACCTCAGCCATCTCTATCCCCCCCCCCCCCATCCTTCAGCTCCTGACTGGCAACATTGAAGCAGCAAAATGAATGGAGTGGAATAGAATAGAATAGAATAGAATGTAGGATAGAGAATAGAATAGAATGTAGAATAGAATAGAATGGAATGGAATAGAATAGAATGTAGAATAGAATATAGAATAGAACATAGAATAGAATAGAATAGAATATAGGATAGAGAATAGAATAGAATGTAGAATAGAAAATAGAATTGAATTGAATTGAATGGAATAGAATAGAATATAGAATAGAACATAGAATAGAATAGAATAGAATTGAATTGAATTCTTTATTGGCCAAGTGTGATTGGACAAACAAGGAATTTGTCTTTGGTGCAGATGCTCTCAGTGTACATAAAACAGGTAAAAAACACAATGATTGTCATAGGATACAAATCAATTAGGAAACAATATTAATATCAAGGATACAAACAACAAGTTACAGTCATGCAGTCATAAGTGGGAGGAGATGGGTGATGGGAAGGATGAGAAGACTAGTAGTAATAGTAATGCAGCCTTACTGAATAGTTTGACAGTGTTGAGGGAATTATTTGTTCAGCAGAGTGATGGCGTTCAGGGAAAAACTGTTCTTGTGTCTAGTTGTCTTGGTGTGCAGTACTCTATAGCGACATTTTGAGGGTAGGGGTTGAAACAATTTATGTCCAGGATGTGAGGGGTCAGTAAATATTTTCACAGCCCTCTTTTTGATTCGTGCAGTATACAAGTCCTCAATGAAAGGCAGGTTGGCAGCCATTGTTTTTTCTGCAGTTCTGATTGTCCTCTGAAGTCTGTGTTGGTCTTGTTGGGTTGCAGAACCGAACCAGACAGTAATAGAGTTGCAGATGACAGACTCAATGATTCCTCTGTAGAATTGGGTCAGCAGCTCCTTGGGCAGTTTGAGCTTCCCGAATTGGCGCAGAAAGAAGATTCTTTGTTGTGCTTTTTTGATGACGTTTTTGATGTTAGGTGACCATTTTAGGTCTTGAGATATGACAGAACCTAGAAATTTGAAGGTCTCTACTGTTGATACTGTGTTGTCTAGTATTGTGAGAGGTGGCAGGATGGGAGGGTTTCTCCTAAAGTCTATCATCATTTTTACGGTTTGGAGTGTGGCTTCGGTCAGGTCAGCTTTGGGGTTGACCCTGGGATCAGGTGATCCACTTTCGTGACCTCCTGACAAGCAAAGTCAAAGGGGAAACTGGATTCGCTGAATGACTATGTTACTCTATCCCCCCCCCCCCCTTCTGACTAGTAGCATCTGAGTGTGGTGTGATTGTGTAGCACAGATAGTTTTTTAGTAATATGGGTTTTAATTTAGTTTCAAAATTAGATTTGTACTGTGTTGTATTTTTTGCTGTTGTGAGCCACCCCGAGTCCTCGGAGACGGGCGGCAAATAAAATTAATAAATTATTATTATTATTATTATTATTATTATTATTATTATTATTATTATTGTTATTATTATTGTTATTATTATTACTTACTTAACAACTGCAGTCATTCACTTATCATGGATGCCAAGTGTATCAGTGGTTATTGAAACAGATGTGCAAGTGGTTGTTTGAGACAGACAGGATTCCCTTGAGTACCATTTGTTGGGGGTCAAGGGAAAGGGAGGCTCTTGCCTTCTCTTTCTGCTCAAGATCCCCATGGACAATTGGTGGGCCACTGTGGGACACAGAATGCTGGACTCAATGGGCTTGGCCTGATTCAGCAGGGCTCTTCTTATGTTAATAAGTGGCAAGAAAGGTCATCAAGTCGGGCATAGAAACATAGAAACATAGAAGACTGATGGCAGAAAAAGACCTCATGGTCCATCTAGTCTGCCCTTATACTATTTCCTGTATTTTATCTTACAATGGATATATGTTTATCCCAAGCATGTTTCAATTCAGTTACTGTGGATTTACCAACCACGTCTGCTGGAAGTTTGTTCCGAGGATCTACTACTCTTTCAGTGAAATAATATTTTCTCACGTTGCTTTTGATCTTTCCCCCAACTAACTTCAGATTGTGTCCCCTTGTTCTTGTGTTCACTTTCCTATTAAAAACACTTCCCTCCTGAACCTTATTTAACCCTTTAACATATTTAAATGTTTCGATCATGTCCCCCCCTTTTCCTTCTGTCCTCCAGACTATACAGATGGAGTTCATGAAGTCTTTCCTGATACGTTTTATGCTTTATGATTCAGCATGGCTCTTCTTATGTTCATAAGTGGCAAGAAAGGTCATCAAGTCGGGCAAAACTCACTTAACAACCGTCTCGCTTAGCGACAGAAATGTTGGGCTCAATTGCGGTCGTAAGTAGAGGACTCCATATTCCTTGGTATGTCCCCCCTCCTCTTCCTGAATAAGATGATCTTAAATCTTCTAGGCTTATAAACGCAATCCTTAAACCTTTGTGTTGCCTCTCCCACTTACGCACCACTATTTATCATCCCGAGTTAAATGATTTAATTTCCCTACATTAGATTGGTGCTTAGGATCCTTCCCTGGAGTTAATGGTCAGTAAATGACTGGGAGTAAGAGGGAAGGAGCGACACCCCCCCTCCCACCCTTGTCATTTTAATCTCCACAGTTTTAAGTTGTTCTATAAATATGTCTTTATGGATGGCGTTTGTCTAGCTTAAAAACATCTAATTGGGACCGTTTGCTTAAATCTCCCTGGATCAAGAAAGCTGTAATAAGCAAAGAGCAGAGATATCTTCTCCTCCCAATCCAGAAACGCTTAGCAACGGGTCCCTCTGATGCAGGGATAATCAGTTTATTTTCAATTCCTCATTTCAACTTTTAAAAGGAGGAACCGTCGGCTTTTCTCCGAGCTGTGATCTAAATGCTTCGCTTGAAAGGCCGTGTTTTCGTCTTATCTTTAAGATTGTCAGCTTTGAAAACGACAATGTAAAAAGCGGAGGGGCTTAAGACGCGGAGAGGTTTAGAGAGCATCTTATTGCGGGGCTTAACCCTTTCCTTTCAGTCGTCGACACAGAGGGCGACGGGTCAAGCGTCTTTTCCGATGCCTTCTCCACGTGACTCTGGCTGTTCTCACTGGGTTGAAGGGGTTTGTGACAATTCACCACGGCCGGGACAAGAATTACATTAATGTCAAAGGAATGGTGGAATAGAATCGGTAAATAAAGGATATAAAAGGGGGCGGGGCGAATGAAAGGTGAATGGCAAAAATGAAAAATAATGTTAATTTATTTTAAACAATTAAGTAGAATTTGTCAATGGTCCCGCCACGAGGTGAAATTTCCTGCAGCAAGTTGGTGGGGTGGGTTCTTCCCACAGCAAGTTGGCTGTGGTGAATTTGTCATGGTGAGTTGGCTGTGGTGAGTTGGCTGTCAATTTGTCATGGTGAGTTGGCTGTGGTGAATTTGTCATAGTGAGTTGGCTGTGGTGAATTTGTCATGGTGACTTGTCTGTGGTGAATTTGCCATAGTGAGTTGGCTGTGGTGAATTTGTCATGGTGACTTGGCTGTGGTGAATTTGTCATAGTGAACTTGGCTGTGGTAAATTTGTCATGGTGACTTGGCTGTGGTGAATTTGTCATGGTGACTTGGCTGTGGTGAATTTGTCATGGTGACTTGGCTGTGGTGAATTTGTCATGGTGAGTGGCTGTGGTGAATTTGTCATGGTGAGTGGCTGTGGTGAATTTGTCATGGTGACTTGACTGGTGAATTTGTCATGGTGAGTGGCTGTGGTGAATTTGTCATGGTGACTTGGCTGTGGTGAATTTGTCAGGTGACTTGGCTGTGGTGAATTTGTCATGGTGACTTGGCTGTGGTGAATTTGTCATGGTGACTTGGCTGTGGTGAATTTGTCATGGTGACTTGGCTGTGGTGAATTTGTCATGGTGACTTGGCTGTGGTGAATTTGTCATGGTGACTTGGCTGTGGTGAATTTGTCATGGTGACTTGGCTGTGGTGAATTTGTCATGGTGACTTCGCTGTGGTGAATTTGTCATGGTGACTTCGCTGTGGTGAGTTGGCTGTGATGGCAATCCTATGGCATGTTTGCCACAGGTGGCACATGGAACCATATCGGAGAGCCCACGAGGTGTTGCCCTATGTCAGCTCCAGTGTTTTGGGAGTGCAAAAAAAACCACCCAAGGGACAAACGGGAAGTTTTCCTATTTCCCCGTTGTGCTGTTTTTGCACTCTGGAAACTTCAGGGAACCTTCTTAAAGCCCCAGAGTTTGAAAAACAGCCCAAAGGGGAAACTGAAAGCTCAGAAAAAAGGACTTCTGGTTTGCCTATTGGGTAGTTTTTCATACTCCAGCGCTTCAGGAAGCTTTCCTGAAGGCTCCGGAGTGCGAAAAACAGCCCAATGGGCAAACCGGAAGTCAATTTTTCTGAACTTCCAATTTGCCTGTTTGTCTATTTTTTCACCATCTCAGGCTTCCGAGATACCTGTGTGCATGTGTGGGGACTGGGGAAGATTGTGCGCATGCGCAGTGCAAGAAGTGCACACGCAGGGGGGAATGGGCGTGGGCATGTGCTATCACACGCACACACATGCTTTTGGCACACAAACCAAAGAAAGGTGCCATCACTGCCCTAGATTGAGAGCCGGGGTGGCGCAGTGGCTACTTTATCTAACTGCTAGCTGTAGTTCTGCAGTTCAAATCTCACTTCCGGCTCAAGGTTGACTCAGCCTTCCATCCTTCCAAGGTGGGTAAAATGAGGACCCAGATTGCACTAATGACCCCATACTCGTCGTCATCCTCCTCCTTTCTGCATTCCCCACTGCCTTTTAGCACTGATGAGGTTAACTAGTTGGGTAATGAAATGTCTTCACGAAAAAAACCCAAGCTCGGAGACTACCAAGGACCCCACAATTAGTGTTGGTTAATCATATTTTCTGTTTGTTCTCACAAGATCTGTTCATCCGTAGACTTGGCCAAAAGTCATTGAAGGCCACCTTACTTCAGGTATAAAGGAACATTCTGCTTTCTCATTCTCTTTGGTGCGCGTCCAACAGGCTGTAAGAGCCAATTCTTGTCCTTTTGAGCCACCAAAAACATCTTCGACCACCATTTTCCAAGACTAATCTTGAGAGCAAAAGGGTACACCTTTCACCTTTCCAAAGAGATATTGTTCTAATTTGGGTTAGACACGGAATATGCCGGTAAAAAGGAAGCGGAGTGCCAATTTTGAAGCTCAAAGCGTAGCAACAGACCCATAAATTAGGTAATTAAAAAGACAGGAAAATAAGCTACAAACCCAGTTGGTTAAGTCCCTTGGAAAAAGCACCCAAAGCTGAACCCAAAAGCAAGAATTATTATTATTATTATTATTTTAAAAAACGGATTACAGACGCGTTCTGTTTTATTCCGGGCGTACATGTCATTGCCTGTCTGTTCAATGAAGCCGTGACACTCCAAAATTACGCCACCCTGAAAGGGCAAACGTATAATTTAAAACAAGGGATTCCAGGGCTGTCCTGTCCCGTTTTGAAATATGCACTTAAAATAGCATTGTTTTACACGGAGGCCCATTAATCTCCAAAGATGCGTTTCTTTAAAAAAAGCCGATGACTGTGTAAATTGGAGGGTGTCGTAAATTTGGAGCTTATGTTTTGACATCTCACCTTTCGTGTAATGTGGGTCATGTACAGTTGATGCCCTGTGTGAAGCAGGGTTGACTTCTCCTACCGAGGAGGTGAAGTCCTGGTGAAATTGGGTGTGGAGCTCAGGAATGCGCACTTTATTCCTTCGTTCACTCGCTCCTCCGTTGATTTATAAGGTTAAAGTACCCCCTGCCTCCAAACCTTCTCACCGCTATGGGATTAACAGAATAGCAGACTTGGAAGGGACTTGGAGGTCTTCTAGTCTAACTCCTAGCTCAAGCAGGAGACCCTATACCAGGGGTGTCAAACTCATTTTCATTGAGGGCCTCATCAGGGTCCTGTTTGACCTTGGAGGGCCAGCGAGGACGTGGGGCCTGGGCATAGTAGGAGGGGCCAGGATGCTTGGCGGGGGCACCTGTGGTGGCCAAGTGCTAAGGCAGGACTTCTGTGAGACCTTTCCTCATTCCCATTATAATCTTAGTTCCTTCCTTCCCTCCCTCCTTCCTGTCTTCCTATCTTTCTTCCTTCTCCTTCTTCCAACCTTCCTTCCTTCCTAATTACTTTCCTACCTTCCTACTTTCTCCTTCTTTACTTCCTCCCTCCCTTCCGTTCCCACCCTTCCTTCCCTTTCTCCTTCCTTCCTCCCTCCCTCCCTTCCTTCTCCTTCCTTCCAAACTTCTTTCTTCCCTTCCCCCTTCCTCCTTCCTTCCTTTCCTCCTCCCTCCCTTCCTCTCCCTCCTTCCTGACTCCCTCCCCCTTCCTCCTTCCTTCCTCCTTCCTTCCTTCTTTTCTTCCTTCCCTCCCTCCCTTCTCTCCCTCCCTCCCTTCCTTCCTCCCTTCCTTCTCCTTCCTTCCAAACTTCCTCCCTCCCTTCCCTCCCGTCCTCCTTCCTTCCTTTCCTCCTCCCTCCCTTTCTCTCCCTCCTTTCTGACTCCCTCCCCCTTCCTCCTCTCCTCCCCTCCCTTCCTTCTTTCTTACTTCCCTCCCTCCCTTCCCTCCCTTCCTCCTACCTTCCTTCTTCCTTCCTTCCTTCCTTCCTTCCTTCCTTCTTTCCTTGTTCTTCATGCCAACCATCCTCCCTACCCTCTTACTTTCCTATCTTCCTATTGGGGTGGCGCAGTGGTTAGAGTGCAGCACTACAGGCTACTTCAGCTAAGTGCTAGCTGTAGTTCAGCAGTTCAAACTCACCACTGGCTCAATGTTCACTCAGCCTTCCAATGCTTCCAAATTGTTGGGGGCAAGAGGCTAATTCTGTAAGCTGCTTAGAGAGGACTGTAAAAGCACTATGAAGTGGTATATAAGAACTCCTCCTCCAACTCCTAAGGATGTTGTAACCCAAACAAGACCTACAGAACCTGGCACGGTTTTTAGGACTATATATGTAAGAGTTTGGGCTACAGTCCTGAGAGAGGAGATATGAACAAGTGAGTGTTACACACACTTCCAGGTGTGACTTTTTGATGGTTCACTCACACACTCAAAGCCCTGGAAAATAGCTACAGTCTCAAATCACTTTCAACCAAACAATGAGGCACAGCCAGTTCTTTAAAATATACGGAGACCCAGTGAATTTAATAGCACTTATATAGCAATAGCAATAGCATTTGTACCACTTCATAGGGTTTTTACAGCCCTCTCTAAGCGGTTTACAGAGTCAACCTCTTGCCCCCAACAATCTGGGTCCTCATTTGACCCACCTTGGAACGATGGAAGGCTGAGTCAACCTGAAGACGGTGGTGAGATTTGTAACCACTGTGCCACCCTGTCTCTTCACTTAGACTTATATAGCACTAGCAATAGCATTTAGATTAGATTACGGTAGAATAGATTAGATTTGTTGAATTTATATGCCGCCCCTCTCCGCAGACTCGGAGCAGCTCACAACAATGGCAAAACAGTACATAGCAACAAATCTAATATTTAGCAATCTAAATTACAGTTTTAGGTTA
The DNA here is from genome assembly GCF_031021105.1 of Erythrolamprus reginae. Classification (NCBI taxonomy): domain Eukaryota; kingdom Metazoa; phylum Chordata; class Lepidosauria; order Squamata; family Dipsadidae; genus Erythrolamprus; species Erythrolamprus reginae. The sequence goes on along the minus strand of NC_091950.1, from coordinate 419,147,193 downwards.
AAAATCCAAAAAAAAAACCCCCAATATATAAAAAACAAGCACACAATTGAATCATACACAAAAACTACATGGGCAAGGGGGAGATGTTTCAATTCCCCCATGCCTAATGGCAGAGGTGGGTTTTAAGGAGTTTATGAAAGGCAAGGAGGGTGGGGGCAATCCTAGTCTCTGGGGGGAGCTGGTTCCAGAGGGTCAGAGCCACCACAGAGAAGGCTCTTCCCCTGGGTCCCGCCAGACGACATTGTTTAGGGATTCGTGCGGTAGAAGGCGGTCTCGCAGATATCCTGGTCCGATGCCATGTAGGGCTTTATAGGTCATAACCAACACTTTGAATTGTGACCAGAAACTGATGGGCAACCAGTGCAGACTGCAGAGTGTTGGAGTAATACAGTGCTTCACAGCCCTTTCTAAGCAGTTTTACAGAGTCAGTCTCTCACCCCTCCAACAACCTGGGTCCTCATTTTACTGACCTCGGAAGGATGGGAAGCTGAATCAACCTTGAGCCAGTCAGGATCGAACTCCCGGCTGTGGGCAGAGTTAACCTGCAATACTGCATTCTAACTACTGTGCCACATGGATGGATGGATGGATTCCTTCCTTCCTTTTTTCCTTCCTTCCTTCCTTCTTTCCTTCCTTCCTTCCTTTTTTCCTCCCTCCCTTCCTTCCTTTTTTCCTTCCTTCCTTCCTTTTTTCTTTCCTTCCCTCCCTCCCTCTGAAGCAATCACATTTAAACTTATATACCACTTCAGAGTATTTTACAGCCCTCTCTAAAGCAGCCTACAGTCAGCATCTTGTCCCAAACAATGTGGGTCCTCATTTTGCAGGGATGCTGCAACGGTCATAAGCACAAAAAATGGTCACTTTAAAAAAAAATAGTTTTCAAATATATTTTAAAACAGAGAAATAAATACCAACAAAAGACAGACAAAGAAAACAACAGCAACAACAAACCAAAAAACCTGTGATATCAGCAAACAATCAGTATTTCTACATTGCTACATCAGATATGTCATTAAATCCTATAATAATATACATATTAATTAATTACAGTAATATTTGTCTAATTTCATACAATCACAGAGTCCCTTTTCAAATCAAATCATTCATATTTACATATTTATATTCTTTATTTTAATAATGTTTTTAAAAATAATTTCCAGTTTATTCAAATAAAGTACATTTATCCAAGCATGTACATTCAACGTAGAACATTTCCAGAAACAGTTACAGTCCATTTTCCATTCTACTAATCTTTCTATATCTTTTGTGATCGTTTTATTTCTATTTCTTAACTCAATCCATCTGTGCCACTTTGCCCATATTTCATGGTCGCTTTTATCAGTGCCGTCATAACCTTAAATTTTATTTATTTATTTATTTATTCTTAGAGTTGAAAAGGACCATGCAGGTCATCAAGTCCAACCCCCTGCCTGAGCAGGAATCCTAAAGCACTCCAGCCAAGGGGCAGTCCAATCTCCTCTTGAAAGTGTCCAGAGTTGGGGAGTTCACAACCTCCGCAGGCAGGTTGTTCCACTGGTTGATCGCTCTGACCGTCAGGAAGTTCTTCCTTACTTCTAGGTTGAATCTCTCCTTGGTCAGCTTCCAGCCATTATTCCTCATCCGGCCCTCTGGTGCTCTGGAGAATAGAGTGACCCCCTCCTCTCTGTGGCAACCCCTCATGTACCTGTATACAGCTATCGTGTCCCCTCTGGCCTCCTTTTCTCTAGGCTATCCATGCCCAGTTCCCTCAGTCTCTCTTCGTAAGTCTTGGTATCAAGTCCCCTAATCATTTTGGTTGCTCTTTTCTGCACCTTCTCCAGAGTTTCAATGTCTCTTTTGAAGTGTGGTGACCAGAACTGGATGCAGTACTCCAGATATGGTCTGACCAGGGCGTAGTAGAGTGGTATTAATACTTCCCTGGTCTTAGAGTGTATCCCCCTGTTGATGCAGCTTAGGATAGTGTTGGCTTTTTTGGCCACTGCTGCACATTGCTGGCTCATGTTTAGTTGATTATCCACCAAGACTCCAAGATCTCTTTCGCAGTCACTACTGCTAAGTGGGGTTTCTCCCAGGCTGTATGTGTGTCTAGTTTTTTTTTTTACCAAGGTGAAGGACTTTGCTCTTGTCGACATTGAACATCATGTTGTTAGTGTGGGCCCATAGTGTTACTCTGTCTAGATCTTTCTGTATTTTGAGCCTGTCCTCTAGGGCAGGGGTCCCCAACCACCGGGCCGCGGACCAGTACCGGGCCGCAGGGCATGTTGCACCGGTCCGTGGAGTCAGCAGCTGCCGGCCCTCATGCCGCCACCCCCTCCCTCCAGCGCTTCGCCTCCCGCCGGGCAAGAGGCCTCGGGAGGCAGGTTCTGCCGGCCACAGGACGATGGATGGGACAGAGGGGCGGGAAGGACCGAGAGGCTCAAGCCTCTTTTGGCTTCTGCCGCGGGGCGCTTTTGCGTTTTTGGCTGGGGGGAGGCAGGAGGGCCAGCCTGACCCCCTCTCTCCAGTGCTTAGCTCCCGCTGGGCAAGAGGCCTCGGGAGGCAGGTTCTGCCGGCCACAGGATGATGGATGGGACAGAGGGGCGGGAAGGACCGAGAGGCTCAAGCCTCTTTTGGCTTCTGCCGTGGGGCGCTTTTGCGTTTTTGGCTGGGGGGAGGCAGGAGGGCCAGCCTGACCCCCTCTCTCCAGCGCTTAGCTCCCGCTGGGCAAGAGGCCTCGGGAGGCAGGTTCTGCCGGCCACAGGACGATGGATGGGACAGAGGGGCGGGAAGGACCGAGAGGCTCAAGCCTCTTTTGGCTTCTGCCGCGGGGCGCTTTTGCGTTTTTGGCTGGGGGGAGGCAGGAGGGCCAGCCTGACCCCCTCTCTCCAGCGCTTAGCTCCCGCTGGGCAAGAGGGCTTGGGAGGCAGGTTCTGCCGGCCACAGGACGATGGCGGGAAAGAGGGGCGGGGAGGACCAGCACCCCCATGCTTAATCCCGCCCCCAACCACACCCCTTTCCGCCCCCACTGGGCCATACAAAAATTGTCTTGCTGAAACTGGTCCCTGGTGGAAAAAACGTTGGGGACCACTGCTCTAGGGTGTTGACTACCCCTGCCAGCTTGGTGTCGTCTGCGAATTTGATTACTGTAGTTCCCCTTCTACTCCCTCGTCCAGGTCATTGATGAAAATATTGAAGAGTCACTAAATGAATTGCCATACGTTTGAGGACTACCTGTATTGTTGAGGGGCGATGCAGTGCGACTAATTTGTGAAAGACTCATTGCATTTAGCAAAAGTGTCAATCTTGGGAACTAGTAAGATTTATGGACAGATCTTAAAATAGCCAAAGGTTAGGCACTCCTGCAGTTAGGAAATTCCATCAGGCAAATCTCATTGGAATTGTTTTTGCATCCAAGTGGAGAGATCAGGTCCACCTTTTATTCAAACAAGTTTTACAAGGTTTTAAAGAAGAAAAAAATAACAATGGATTGGAATGGCGGCCGAACTTTACGGCTGATGCATTTTGCAGAAAAGGTTTTAGGATCTGACAACTCGGATGTATTTTTTCTTTAATGGAGTTAAATTCCTACAAGCAGAAAATTGTATAGTTTCTTTGCAGCCAATACTTGTGCAGTTGAAAGCCAATCAGTTTACTTAAATTCAGTTCATAAAGCCTGACAATTCCCGAGTTTCTAAGTCCGCCTGTAAATGTAATCCTTGATTTACACTCAAAATTGCACTCCAGATTTCTGTTGCTTAGCAAGGAAATTGAATTCTGACTCATTTTGCAACCTTTCTTGGAAGGAGGGAGGGAGGGAGGGAAGGAGGGAGGGAGGGAGGGAAGGAAGGAAGGAAGGAAAACGGAAGGAAAAGTGTACAGAAATTCAACAGTTCATATACTTACAACAGCACTGAAAAATGTGATTTCTGACCATTTTTTACACAACTGTTATTTATTTATTTATTTATCTATCTATCTATCTATCTATCTATCTATCTATCTATCTATCTATCTACAGTAGTCCCTCGCTATACCGCGCTTCACCTACTGCAGCTTCACTTCATCGCGGGTTTCTGAGGAAGCCGATCGGCAGATTTAAAGAGCCCGCCGAACTCGATCGGCAGGTTTTTCAAAAAAAAAAAAATCTAAAATTGTAAATACTGTATTTAAATACTGTATCTAAAATAAATACTGTGTGGGAAGGGTTTATAAACACTTAAAACAATGAAAACTTACCAAACAATTACAATATAAATACTTAAATAAGTACTATCAGTCGATAAATTCCCCATCGCGGATTTCACCTATCGCGGCCAGGTCTGGAACGTAACACCAGCGATAGGTGAGGGACTACTGTATCTATCTATCTATCTATCTATCTATCTATCTATCTATCTATCTATCTATCTATCTATCTATCTATCTATCTATCTATCTATTGGATTTCTATGCCGCCCCTCTCCGGAGACTCGGGGCGGCTAACAGCAATAATAAAACAGCGTACAATAATAATCCAATACTAAAAACAATTAAAAACCCATTATAATAACAACCAAACATACATACAGCCATACCATGCATAAAATTGTAAAGGCCTAGGGGGAAAGGGTATCTCAATTCCCCCATGTCTGGTGGCAGAGGTGGGTTTTAAGTAGCTTACGAAAGGCAAGGAGGGTGGGGGCAATTCTAATCTCTGGGGGGAGTTGGTTCCAGAGGGCTGGGGCCGCCACAGAGAAGGCTCTTCCCCTGGGTCCCGCCAAGCGGCATTGTTTAGTTGACGGGACCCGGAGAAGATCCACTCTGTGGGACCTAACTGGTCGCTGGGATTTGTGCAGCAGAAGGCGGTCCCGGAGATAATCTGGTCCGCTGCCATGAAGGGCTTTATAGGTTATAGCATCCCAATGGTGATATGATCAAAATTCACAGGCTTGGCAACTGACTCATACTTAACTGTGGCTATAAGCCAACAACTATATGTAATGATTTGCAAGCAAAATGTGATGCAGCACTTTCCTCCCTCACTCACTCCTTTCCTTCATTCTTTCCTTCATCTTCCTCTCTCTCCCCATTCCTCTCCCTCCCTCTCTCCTTTCCTTCCTTCTTTCCTCCCTCCCTTTTCCTCTTGCTCTCCCCCTTTTTTTCTTCCTTCATCTTTATCTTCCCCCCTCTCTCCCTTCCTCTCCATCCCTCTCTCCTTCCTTCCTCTCCCTCCATTTCTTCCTCTCCCTCCCTTTCTCCTTTCCTTCCTCCCTCCTGTATTCCCTTACTACTGCTGATAACCTTATCTGGCTGCTGCTACTGCTGCGGCTCCACTTCCTCCTCTTCCTCCTCCTCTCTGAAAACCACTCTCACTTATAGCACTGATGATGTTACCTAGTTGGGTCATGAAACGTCTGTGAGAAAACCCACCAAGCTCAGAGAGCACCAAGGATGCCATATCTGAATCCTAAGATACAAAGATCCCCTTCTGTCAGGTCTCCGTCTGCCAGTTTAAAAAGCCACCTCCAATCCTAAACCTTCCTGAGTCAGTGTCCCGCAGACCCATCTTTTGGGGGGGGCATCTTGGAAGAATTGAACCACTTTAATATCCTTACTTTTCCTAAGGAGCAGCTTCCTCAAGAGAACGGAACGGAACAGAATAGAATAGAATTCTTGATTGAACACGCAAGGAATTTGTCTTTGGTGCAGATGCTCCCAGTGTACATAAAAGATACATTTGTCAAGAATCATGAGGTAAAAAACACTTAATGGTTGTCATAGGGTTCAAATAAACAATCAGCAAACAATATTAATATAAATGGTAATGATACAAACATCAAGTTACAGTCATACAGTCAGAATAGAATAGAATAGAATTCTTTATTGGCCAAGTGTGATTGCACACACAAGGAATTTGTCTTTGGTGCAGATGCTCCCAGTGTACATAAAAGATACATTTGTCAAGAATCATGAGGTAAAAACACTTAATGATTATCATAGGGTACAAATAAACAATCAGGAAACAATATTAATATAAATGGTAATGATACAAGCATCAAGTTAGAGTCATACAGTCAGAATAGAAGAGAAGAGAAGAGAAGGGAAGAGAAAATAGAATACGTAGAATAGAATAGAATAGGCCAAATGTGATTGGACATGCAAGGAATTTGTCTTTGGTGCAGATGCTCCCAGTGTACATAAAAGATACATTTGTCAAGAATCATGAGGTAAAAACACTTAATGATTGTCATAGGGTACAAATAAACAATCAGGAAACAATATTAATATAAATGGTAATGATACAAGCATCAAGTTACAGTCATACAGTCAGAATAGAGAAGGGAAGAGAGGAGAGAATAGAATAGAATAGAATAGAATAGAATAGAATAGAATAGGCCAAGTGTGATTGAAAACACAAGGAATTTGTCTTTGGTACCTACGCTCTCAGCGTACATAAAAGAAAAGAGAAATTTGTCAAGAATCATGAGGTAAAAAACACTCAATGATTGTCATAAGATACAAATAAGCAATCAGGAAACAATATTAATATAAATGGTAAGGATACAAGCATCAAGTTACAGTCATACAGTCAGGATACAATGGAATGGGATAGGATAGGATAGGATTCTTTATTGGCCAAGTGTGATTGGACACACAAGGAATTTGTCTTCGGTGCAGATGCTCCCAGGGTACATAAACAGAAAATATACATTTGTCAAGAATCATGAGGTAAAAAACACTTTTAATGATTGTCAAGAAAAGGGGGAAAGACCCACATAAAACATTGGCGTTTTCAACATGCTTTTCAACAGTTGCACAGAACGGGAAACGCCGGCCTAAGGATCGCGCATCCTCTGCTCGCATTTCGATATCCCGCCTTCTTTTGCAACTCTTGAGACTTTTTAAATTAAGAAATAGTTGAGCTTTCCGGCAGAGCGGAGGCGATGGGGGGGGGAGAGAGAATGCCAAATTTGTTTCAGAATTCATCCCCCCCTTTCTTTCCCCCCCTTTTCTTTTCGGAAGACCGCCCCGGCCCCCTCGTCTTAATTTTCTATCTTCCTTTCAACAGCCGGCTATGAAACCTCTAGCCCTTTTCACCTTTCAACTTCGCATGAACTTGGGAAAAAGACTCGTGAATTAAAAAGTTGCTTGGGGAGGGTTTGGGGGGGGGGAGCACTGGGACTGGAGGGGGGGGTGTCAGGGGGGAGCGTAGAGTCCCGATTATAACGTTATCATCGTAGTAATACCAGGAGAATAATCCTTCGCTTGTGGAAAAGGTTTTAAACCCAGGAGTAATAAACTCATGTGACATGGCTCCCAGCTAATGCTTGGCGAGGGTGATGGGCCATTGGGTGGGGTGTGTGATGTGTGTGCGATGTGTGTGTGTGTGCCCCCCCCCGTTCCTCATTCGTTCTGCCGCTCGGCCCTGAAACAAAGGCCAATTATTCCAACGGGAATTTTCGACACAATGGACGGCCCAGTTTCAGCGATACTTTAGAGACCCTGCCACAGACGGATCCTTTGTTCGGTAGGGTGAGCGGCCAAGTTAATGAAGCTTTCCTGTGCGTGCCTACCTTACAGTCAGAATAGCCGCGCCGGGAGGGACCTTGGAGGTCTTCTAGTCCAACCCCCTGCTCAAACAGGAGACCCTATATATGCAGTGGTACCTCTACCTAAGAACGCCTCTATTAGATAAGAACCGGGTGTTCAAGATTTTTTTGCCTCTTCTCAAGAACCATTTTCCACTTACAAACCTGAGCCTCTGAAACTGTAACCGGAAAAGGCAGGAAGAAGCCTCCGTGGGGCCTCTCTAGGAATCTCCTAGAAGGAAACAGGGTCGGAATAGGCAGGGAGAAGCCTCCATGGGGCCTCTCTAGGAATCTCCTGGGAGGAAACAGGGCCGGAAAAGGCAGGGAGAAGCCTCCGTGGGGCCTCTCTAGGAATCTCCTGGGAGGAAACAGGGCAGGAAAAGGCAGGAAGAAGCCTCCATGGGGCCTCTCTAGGAATCTCCTGGGAGGAAACAGGGCTGGAAAAGGCAAGGAGAAGCCTCCGTGGGGCCTCTCTAGGAATCTCCTCGGAGGAAACAGGCCCGGAAAAGACACGAAGAAGCCTCCGTGGGGCCTCTCTAGGAATCTCCTGGGAGGAAACAGGGCCGGAAAAGGCAAGGAGAAGCCTCCGTGGGGCCTCTCTAGGAATCTCCTGGGAGGAAACTTTAGTTTCCACCCATTGCTTCTTGTCTTACTCTCAGGTGCTTTGGAGAATAGGTTGACTCCTTATTTTTTGTGGCAGCTCCTGAAATATCGAAACACTGCTATCATGTTTTCCCTGGTCCTTCTTTTCATTAAACTAGCCATGCCCAGTTCCTGCAACCGTTCTTCATATGCTTTAGCCTCCAGTCCCCTAATCATCTTGATTAGGGACCTTGGAGGTCTTCTAGTCCAACCCCTGGTCATGTTTGAGGGATTGAAAGGACACAGATCATTCCAGTGATGAGGACACCTCACGTAGGCCTCTCGGAAATTCATAATTTTGAAAGCTCACGTCCCTCTGATTAACGCAGAAGTGGGACATTAAAACATTCTCCGTGTTTCTTCCTAGCTTTCTCTCCCCTTAACCATGTTGTAAAGGCACGGAGTAATCGGCACTTGGAGAACTAGGTTCAGGAGGGAAGTGTTTTTAATAGGAGAGTGAACACAAGAACAAGGGGACACAATCTGAAGTTAGTTGGGGGAAAGATCAGAAGCAACATGAGAAAATATTATTTGACTGAAAGAGCAGTAGATGCTTGGAACAAACTTCCAGCAGACGTGGTTGGTAAATCCACAGTCACTGAATTTAAACATGCCTGGGATAAACATATATCCATCCTAAGATAAAATACAGGAAATAATATAAGGGCAGAGTAGATGGACCATGAGGTCTTTTTCTGCCGTCAGTCTTCTATGTTTCTAAGAACTTGTCGGTTTATCTTGATTGAAAATCTGTAATTTACAGACACACACACACACACACACACGCACACACACACACAAATTCCCGTCTTCGTTTTTTTTTTAAACAGGAGGAGACTAATTTCCTCCCCATCTAAACAAGGACCCCCAGAGTGGTACATTGAATTTCCTCCCAATCCCCTGATGCCACAGATGCCTGGAGGGATTTTTAAGGCTCCTTTCATCTTCTCCGTCCACCCAGCCATCGCTAAGAAGCGTCTAGACCAGGCCGGGCCAAGCTCCGCTTTCTCCCCAGCTGCGTTGACACAACACGACACATATATTGGGCGGCTGTTTTTTAGAGGGAATTTGTCTTTTCTTTCAACCAGGGATAAGATAGGCAGAGATAGAGAACATAATGTGGTCCTTGACTTACAACCGTTTGCTTAGTGACTTTTCAAAGCCCTGGAAAAAGTGACTTTACGATAATTGTTTTTCCCCACACACTTATTTATTTATTTATTTATCTATCTATCTATCTATCTATCTATCTATCTATCTATCTATCTATCTATTTATTGGATTTGTATGCCGCCCCTCTCCGGAGACTCGGGGCGGCTAACAGCAATAATAAGACACCACATAATAATAATCCAATACTAAAAACAATTAAAAACCCATTATAATAAAAACCAAACAGACATACAGACATACCATGCATAAAATGGTAAAGGCCTAGGGGGAAAGAGTATCTCAATTCCCCCATGCCTGGTGGCAGAGGTGGGTTTTAAATAGCTTACGAAAGGCAAGGAGGGTGGGGGCAATTCTAATCTCTGGGGGGAGTTGGTTCCAGAGGGCCAGGGCCGCCACAGAGAAGGCTCTTCCCCTGGGTCCCGCCAAGCGGCATTGTTTAGTTGAGGGGACCCGGAGAAGACCCACTCTGTGGGACCTAACACAACAGTTGTGGCATCAATATTTAGACATTTGGCGGCTGACTCCCATTTATTATTTTCTTTCTTTCTTTCTTTCTTTCTTTCTTTCTTTATATTTATTTATTTATTTTTATTTATTTATTTATTTATATTGATTGATTGATTGATTGATTGTTAGAATTGAAAGGGACCATGCAGGTCATCAAGTCCAACCCCCTGCCTGAGCAGGAATCCTAAAGCACCCCAGCCAAATGGCAGTCCAATCTCCTCTTGAAAGTGTCCAGAGTTGGGGAGTTCACAACCTCCGCAGGCAGGTTGTTCCACTGGTTGACCGCTCTGACCGTCAGGAAGTTCTTCCTTACTTCTAGATTGAATCTCTCCTTGGTCAGCTTCCAGCCGTTGTTCCTCGTCCGGCCCTCTGGTGCTCTGGAGAATAGAGTGACCCCCTCCTCTCTGTGGCAACCCCTCATATACCTGTATACTGGGCATGGATAGCCTAGCGAAAAGGAGGGCCAGAGGAGACATGATAGCAGTCTACAGGTACTTGAGGGGTTGCCACAGAGAGGAGGAGATCACTTTATTCTCCAGGACACCGGAGGACCAGACGAAGAACAACGGCTGGAAGCTGACCAAGGAGAGATTCAACCTGGAAGTAAGGAAGAACTTCCTGACGGTCAGAGCGATCAACTATTGGAACAACCTGCCTGCGGAGGTTGTGTACTCCCCAACTCTGGACAGTTTCAAGAGGAGATTGGACTGCCATTTGGCTGGGGTGCTTTAGGATTCCTGCTCAGGCAGGGGGTTGGACTTGATGACCTGCAGGGTCCCTTTCAACTCTAACAATAGATAGATAGATAGATAGATAGATAGATAGATAGATGGATGGATGGATGGATGGATGGATGGATGGATGGATGGATGGATAGATAGAGAAATAGAGAAATAGAGAGAGAAACAGAGAAATAGAGAAATAAATAAGGCTCCGTGTGCCACCTGTGCCATAAGTTCACTGTCACTGCTCTATAGCGACCTGACAAACAGAGCCAACGGCAAAACCAGATTCACTTTCAGTCTCTGACTGAACAAATGCAGCGATTCACTTAGAGACTCTGGCAAGAACAGTGGGGAAAAAGGGGACAAAACTCGCTTAGGAAATAACGCACTTCACAATAGAAGTGTGGGGTTCAATTGTGGCCGTGGGCTGAGGGCTAACTCTACAGAATAAGACAGTCGGAAGCAGGCAGGGGTTGCTACTTATGGTTGCTACCAGTACAATGTGTGCCCAGCTATGCGTGCATGCACACCCCAGTGAGATTTTGCTTCTGCACATACGCAGGAAGTTAAATCTTGCAAGAGAGAAATTTTGGTGGGGTTTTTTTTTGCTTTCGTGCACATGCAGAAGCAAAAAATAGCAGAAATCGCTCTCGCGAGTCGACTTGCGAGATTTTCCTTCCTGCAAAATGTTTTACTATCATGGTGTGGGCGTGGCTTATTTTGTGGGTGTGGCTTGCCGGCCATGTGGCCAGGTGGGAGAGGCTTGATGATCATGTGACCAGGGGGTGGCTTAAAGGTCATGTGACTGGCTCAATGGTGGCCAACTTGACGTCACTCACATCAAGGGTTATGGTTAGGGTGCCTGGCCTCTCCTCGCCTCAAGGAGATACAATTTCCCTCTCTATTTACTATTACTGAACACCCAAAATATACTATTTAATTCTATGTATATGAGCCATATGTGTACATACATACTACACACAGGCACACAAAAATATACATTATCTACTACACCACTCAAAAAAATAAAGGGAACACTCCAAGAACACATCCTAGATCTGAATAAATGAAATATTCTCATTGAATCCTTTGTTCTGTACAAAGTTGAATGTGCACAACAGCAGGTGAAATTGATTGTCCATCAGTGTTGCTTCCCAAGTGGACAGCACTTTGATTTACTTGGAGTTGTATTGTGTTGTTTAAGTGTTCCCTTTATTTTTTTGAACAGTGTATGGTATGTTGTGTGTATGTTTTTTAAATTGTGGGTTTTTAGTTTTTTAAATATTAGATTTGTATTTACATTGTTTTCTGCCATTGCTGTGAGCCGCCCTGAGTCTGCAGAGAGGGGCGGCATACTAACTAACTAACTAACTAACTAACTAACTAACTAACTAACTAACTAACTAACTAACTAACTAACTAACTAACTAACCAACCAACCAACCAACCAACCAACCAACCAACCAACCAACCAACCAACCAACCAACCAACCAACCAAATAAATAAATAAATAAATAAATAAACAAATAAACAAATAAATAAATAAACAAATAAACAAACAAACAAACAAACTATGTGTATGTACACTCACACACACACGCACAGCTCTTCTAAAATTATACACATTCACCCTCATTTACTGTGATAGGAAAAACATACCCAGAGCCTAGAAGGGGAAAAAAAAGAAAATGGCATCGGAGCAGAATACCTCCGGGACCGCCTTCTGCTGCACGAATCCCAGCGACCAGTTAGGTCCCACAGAGTTGGCCTTCTCCGGGTCCCGTCAACTAAACAATGTTGTTTGGCGGGGCCCAGGGGAAGAGCCTTCTCTGTGGCGGCCCCGGCCCTCTGGAACCAACTCCCCCCAGAGATTAGAATTGCCCCCACCCTCCTTGCCTTTCGTAAGCTCCTTAAAACCCACCTCTGCCGTCAGGCATGGGGGAACTATTTCTCCCCCCTAGGCCTTTACAATTCATGCATGGTATGCTTGTTTGTATGTATGTTTGGTTTTACAATAAGGGTTTTTTAGTTGTTTTAGTATTGGATTGTTACATGCTGTTTTTTATTACTGTTGTTAGCCGCCCCGAGTCTATGGAGAGGGGCGGCATACAAATCCAATAGATAGATAGATAGATAGATAGATAGATAGATAGATAGATAGATAGATAGATAGATAGACAGACAGACAGACAGACAGACAGACAGACAGACAGACAGACAGACACATACATACATACATAAAAATAAAAATAAGTATAAAAATAAAAATAAATAAATAAATAGACAGACAGACAGACAGACAAATAAAAACATACATAAATACATAAATACATAAATACATACATACATACATAAAAATAAATATAAATATAAATATAAATATAAATATAAATATAAATATAAATATAAATATAAATATAAATATAAATATAAATATAAATATAAATATAAATATAAATATAAATATAAATATAAATATAAATATAAATATATAAAAATATAAATATATAAAAATATAAAAATATAAAAATATAAAAATATAAAAATAAACAAACAAACAAACAAATTAATTAATTGATTGATTGATTGATTGATTTTCTACCGGTTCTGCCCATCACTGGTGCAGAAGCAAAATCTCACTGGTGTGTGTGCGTGTCGGCAACACATTTTTGCTACCGGTACGCATTGTGGCCCATACCGGCTAGCAATCCAAGGGACCTTAGAGGTCTTCTAGTCCAACCACCCTCATTCTTCTCGAGCAACTCCAAAGAAATGGCCGTCTGGTTTCTTATAAGTTTCCCGTGATGGAAATTTGTAACAGCATCGGAAGGGAAGCTGTTCCACAGATTAATTGTCCTCGCTGTCAGGAAATTTCACGCCTCATAACGTTATACAAAGCTGACCCTCATCTTCTGCCACAATTGAAGTGTCGTGGCCTTGATGGAACCCAAAGGCCCATTTGTGGTTACCAAGGCAAACTTCCACCCGGTTTTTTTTTTTCAAGCTCCGGTGCTCTCTAGAAAATTTCAAGACGGGTGGTCCAGCCGCCCGGTCTTCCTTTCCACATAATGCATCTAATCACAGTATATACAGAGTATATATAGAATCGCGATATACCAAGTGTATAACAGTGGTGAAATCCTTTTTTTTTTTACTACTGGTACTGTGGGGATGGCTTGGTGAGCTTGGCAGGGGAGGAATATTACAAAATCTCCATTCCTGCCCCACTTCTGGGAAAAGAAGGAAAATTATAAATATGTTCACCAGCTTGAGTTATTTGTAAAAATAATAAAGTTGGGGAAAGGAGGGGGGGAGGGAAGAAAGAGAAGGAAGGATAGGAAAGGAAAGGAAGTAGGAAGGAAGGAAGGAAGGAAAGACAGAAGGAAGGAAAGACAGAAGGAAGGAAGGAAGGAAAGACAGAAGGAAGGAAGGAAGGAAGGAAGGAAGGAAGGAAAAGAAAGGAGGAAGGAAATTAGGTATTTTTAGTTAGGTATTTAGTTAGGTAAATTAGGTATTTTAGTTCTGGCATCAGACAAGAATATCTCCGGGAGCGCCTTCTGCCACAAAAATCCAGCGACCGATTAGGTCCCACAGAGTTGGCCTTCTCTAGGTCCCGTCGACAAAACAATGCTGTCTCGCAGCAGCCAGTGGAAGAGCCTTATCGGCCGCTGGGATTCGTGCGGCAGAGGGCGATCTCGTAGGTACTCTGGTCCGATGCCATGTAGCGCTTTATAGGTCATTACCAACACTTTGAATTTTGACCGGAAACTGATCAGCAGCCAGTGCAAGCCGCAGAGTGTTGATGAAACATGGGCATATCTGGGAAAGCCCATGATAGCTCTCGCGGTCGCATTCTGCACGATCTGAAGTTTCCAAACACTTTTCAAAGGTAGCCCCATGTAGAGAGCGTTGCAGATGTCACCTAGTTGGGCTACAAAACCAGAAAACAACCAAGCTCGGGGAGCACCAAGGAGCCTACAGTCCATTTCCTCTCCCCCTTCTCCTCCTCTTCTTCCTCCTCCTTTCTTTGCAAACTCCACTCCCTTATAGCACTGATGATGTAACCTGGTCACCACACCTCAAGAAGGAGAGAATGGAACTGGAAAAGGTGCAAAAAAAGGGCAACAAGAATGATCAAGGAAATGGAGCCCCTCCCTTACGAAACCAGGTTGCAACGCCTTGGTCTTTTCAGCCTTGAAAAACGGCGTTTAAGGGGCGACTTGATCGGAGTGTATAAAATCATGCATGGGATAGAAAAGGTGGATGGAGAAAAATTATTTTCTCTATCACACAATACTAGGACTAGGGGGCCCTCCCTAAAGCTCATAGGTAAGAAAGTGAGGACAAATCAAGGGAAATATTTCTTCACCCAGAGGGTCCTTGGTTGATGGAATTCACTTCCAGAAGAGGTCGTGACAGCTGTCAGCCTTGATAACTTCAAGGCAGGATTAGACAGATTCATGGATGCCAAGTGTATCGTCCATGTGCCGCTATGTTGGTTGAGGCAGGCAGGGTTCCCTTGAGTACCAATTGTTGGGGGTCAAGGGAAAGGGAGGGTTTTGCCTTCTCTTTCTGCTCAAGATCCCCATGGACAATTGGAGGGCCACTGTTTGACACAGACCACACCTGGAGTACTGTATTCAGTTCTGGTCACCACACTTCAAAAGAGACATTGAAACTCTGGAGAAGGTGCAAGAAAGAGCAACCAAGATGATTAAGGGACTGGAAACCAAGACTTACGAAGAGAGACTGAGGGAACTGGGCATGGATAGCCTAGAGAAAAGGAGGGCCAGAGCGGACATGATAGCAGTCTACAAGTATACGAGGGGATGTCACAGAGAGGAGGGGATCACTTTATTCTCCAGAGTACCAGAGGGCCGGACGAGGAACAAGGGCTGGAAGCTGACCAAGGAGAGATTCAACATGGAGATAAGGAGGAACTTCCTGACGGTCAGAGCGATCAACCAATGGAACAACCTACCAGCGGACGTTGTGAACTCCAACACTCTGGACATTTTTAAGAGAAGATTGAACTGCCACTTGACTGGTGTACTATAGGGTTCCTGCTTGGGCAGGGGGTTGAACTCGATGGCCTTCATGGTCCCTTTCAACTCTAACAATAAATGAATGAATGAATGAATGAATGAATGAATGAATGAATGAATGAATGAATGAATGAATGAATGATGGACTTGATGGGCTTTGGCCTGATTCTGCTTGGCTCTTCTTGGGTTCTTAGGTTCTTAACCTTGTTGGGCCATGAACCCAGCTCAGGGAGCACCAAAGACCTTGAGCTGCAGAAATTCTCCTTTCTTGGTACCAATCCTCTCCACCACATGCCAAAATTCACAGGAGGCCTTTCCTCCCTCCAAGACCCAAGTCCAATTCCCTTCCTTGGCGCCCATCGCCCTCGCAGAAAGAGCGTTAATTGTTTCCAAGAGCGAATGTTGACCACACAAGAAGATTGGGTGGTAATGACGGCCTGTGGCATGGGCTTGCTCTGTTCCCCCACTTTCCTTACTTTCTGGACAGAGACGAGAAGGAAGGCTGACAACAGTGTCTTCTTTGTGTCTTTGCCCTGGTGGAATGCCTCCTCTCAATCAGGGCTGACCACAATACCACCTACTGGTGAGAACGGAGCTGACCAGGGCTACTTTATTGCTGACCGCAGCTGCTTTCAACTCCTGCAGCTGTTTCTCCTTTTCGGGGGAGAGACTGTGGAAGCTTATTGAGCAGCTGGCCGCCAAAAGCTACACACATCTTCTCCAAGTGGCTGGAGCCATGTTGAATTAGAGAGGGGGTGCCCAGTGATGCTGTTGGCTCCTGATCTCTTCCCCAATGTTCAGTCTCTGCCCGTTGCAAAAAGTCAAGTTTTGAAGGATGGGAAGAAGCCAGAGCCAATAACCCACGCTGTGTTCTGTCTGGGTCACTCTGGAAGCCAATACCAACCCAAAAAGAGAAGCCAGACACACCGATAAAAGGCAAAGGCAGTTTATAAAATTCAAGAAAAAACACAGGTAACAGAAAATGTCCTTACGAACAGGGAAACGCTGTATCTTCAGATATATCCACGAAGGCAAAGGTCCATGCAGCAATACAGGATTCTTGCTGCCAATACGAGGCTGTAGATAGCAGACCTACACCTCCCACGAGTCTTCCAAACTGTTGGGCCACAAGCCAGGAACAGAGACGCTGAGAACAAAGCAGGACACCGTAACTCCAATTAATAACACTCCACATGGCTTCAAGGGCTTGCCTGCCTTTTTAAACCCTGCTAAGGAGGACCACACCCAAGCCCAGCTGTTCCTAATTCAGTGCTCATAATACTTCTTTAATTGCTCCTTTCTCTGATCTGAACATCTCTGTCGCATGTCAGTGACGGCTTGTGCGTCATCACCTAATGACTCCAAGCTACTGGCTGGGGAGAGCCCTCCCCTGGGGCTCTCATGCTGTTCTCCTTCATCCCATTCCTGACTTTCCTCTCCCCCATCCGACTGTTCAGCCCCCTCCTCTTCGCTGTCCTCCTCCTCCGGGCATAGAACCAGCAGAGACACAGCTGGTCCCTGAGCAGCCTCAGGCTGAATCACAACACGCTGGAGGCCAAGTGAAGACTCAATTCCAGATTTCAAAGTTCTACGAACGTTCAACCTCACAGAGAAATCTTTCTTTTTTTCCTCCTCTGCAAAAGGTAGATCAGCAAGGAACATCTAGGATGGTTCCTGAGGACATGAGGCTTGAGTAAAAGAGCAACGGAGGAGTTGGAAGGGACCTTGGAGGTCATCTAGTCCAACCCCTCCTCCCCCTGCTCACAAAGGAATCCTACACCATTTCCAACAAATGCCGTTCAATTTCCTCTTGTTAAGTCTCAATTGTTGGAGCTCTCACAACCTTCAAAGGCAACGTCCGTTCCACTGGTTGATCGCTCTCGCTGTCATATCCAGGTTGAATCTTTCCTTGGTCAGTTTCCATCCATTATTCATTGTCTGACTTTCGGGTGCCTTGGAAAACAGCCTGACCCCCTCCTCTCTGTAGCAGCCCCTCAAGTAGTAGAACACTGCTATCATGTCTCCCCTGGTCCTTCTCTTCACTAGTTTGTTTGTTAGTTTGTTTGTTTGTTTGTTTGTTTGTTAGTTAAGTTAGTTAGTTAGTTTGTTTATTTGTTTGTTTGTTTATGTATTTATGTATTATGTATTTATCTATTTATCTATTCATCTATTTATCTATTCATCTATTCATCTATTCATCTATTCATCTATTTATTTATCTATCTATCTATCTATCTATCTATTTATCTATCTATTTATTTATTTATTTATTCCAATACACAATGAGGGTTTTAGTGGGCATATATCTATATACACATAGTAAAATACATGATGACGGTTATAGAGGAGATACTCATAGTAAAATATACCTAAGAAATAATAGAAAAGAAGGTATAATAATAGAACATATCAATGAAAGAACAGAAGAAGAGATATAGGAATAGAAGAAAGATATAGGAGATATAGGAGAGCAATAGGACAGGGGACGGAAGGCACTCTAGTGCACTTGTACTTGCCCATGCCAAGTTCCTGCAACCGCTCTTCATATGTTTTAGTTTCCAATCCCCTAATCATCCTGGTTGCTCTACTCTTCACTTTCTCTAGAGTCTCGACATCGTTTTTGTAGTATGTTGACCAAAACTGGATGCAGTTTGGTCTAACTAAGGCTTATAAAGTGGTATTAGTACCTACCTAGACCTAGATCTAATCCCTCTATTCATGCATCTTAGGATTGCATTGGCTTTTTTGGCTGCAGCTGCACAAATGCTGGCTCGTGTTTAGCTGGTTGTCTGCTAAGACTCCAAGACCCCT
The DNA here is from genome assembly GCF_031021105.1 of Erythrolamprus reginae. Classification (NCBI taxonomy): domain Eukaryota; kingdom Metazoa; phylum Chordata; class Lepidosauria; order Squamata; family Dipsadidae; genus Erythrolamprus; species Erythrolamprus reginae. Next base: position 419,128,742 of record NC_091950.1, on the reverse strand, counting down.
CGCATAGTCACTGCTACTGAGTGTGGTTGAGTAACCCAATTTGTATGTATATTTTTTGTTTTTTCTTACCTAAGTGTAGGACTTACTTTTCTCTGCATTGAATTTCATTTTATTAGATAAGGCCCAGTGTTCAGGTCTATCAAGATCCATTTGTATCTGAGCCTGTCCTCTCGGTATGAGCTACTCCCACCAGCTTGGTTAATTCCCCTTCTATTCCTCATCTAAGTCATTAATGAAGATATTAAAGAGTACTAGGCCTAAGAAGGAGCCTTATGGTATCTTACTGATTATTATTATTATTATTATTATTATTATTATTATTATTATTAATTGGATTTGTATGCCGCCCCTCTCCGGAGACTTGGGGCAGCTAACAGCAATAATAAGACAGCGTATAACAATAATCCAATACTAAAAACAATTAAAAACCCATTATAATAAAAAACCAAACATACATACAGACATACCATGCATAAAATTGTAAAGGCCTAGGGGGAAAGAATATCTCAATTCCCCCATGCCTGGAGGCAGAGGTGGGTTTTAAGTAGCTTACGAAATGCAAGGAGGGTGGGGGCAATTCTAATCTCTGGGGGGAGTTGGTTCCAGAGGGCCGGGGCCGCCACAGAGAAGGCTCTTCCCCTGGGTCCTGCCAAGCGGCATTGTTTAGTTGACAGGACCCGGAGAAGACCCACTCTGTGGGACCTAACTGGTCGCTGGGATTCGTGCAGTAGAAGGCGGTCCCTGAGATAATCTGGTCCGGTGCCATGAAGGGCTTTATAGGTCATAACCAACACTTTGAATTGTGACCGGAAACTGACTTGCAAACAATGCAGACTGCGGAGTGTTGGTGTAACATGGGCATATTTGGAAAAGCCCATGGTTACTTCTCTCCATGTAGACTTAGACACATTAAGGACTACTAGTTGAATACAGTTAGTCAACCAGTTGTGAATCCATCTGGTGGTGTAACTGTCTATCCCACTTTTTTCTAACTTATGAAGAAGTAGGTTGTAGTCTACTCTGTCAAATGCTTTGGTAAAATCTAACTATATTATGTCCACCGTATTTTTCTGGTCTACTAACTTATTCACAGTGTCGAAGAATGAAATGAGATCGGTTTGGCATGATTTGTTCTTAACAAACCCGTGTTGGCTGCTGGTTATTACTTTAGTTGTTTCTAGGCAATGGCAGGTCTGTTTTTAAATTTTCTTTTCCAGGTTTTTCTGTCTGTGTTGCCTGTGACTTCTTTGCCGCCTTCTCTCTTTAGTGGACCAACTGCTTCCTTGATCTTTTTTCTTGTTATTTAGCTGTTGGAAGAAGCTTTTTTTTATTATGTTTGACTTTTGTTGACAAAATTGAACGGGTCCAAAGACAGGCTACAAGAATGGTGGAAGGTCTTAAGCATAAAACGTATCAGGAAAGACTTCATGAACTCCATCTGTATAGTCTGGAGGACAGAAGGAAAAGGGGGGACATGATCGAAACATTTAAATATGTTAAAGGGTTAAATAAGGTCCAGGAGGGAAGTGTTTTTAATAGGAAAGTGAACACAAGAACAAGGGGACACAATCTGAAGTTAGTTGGGGGAAAGCTCAAAAGCAACATGAGAAAATATTATTTTACTGAAAGAGTCCTTGGAACAAACTTCCAGCAGACGTGGTTGGTAAATCCACAGTAACTGAATTTAAACATGCCTGGGATAAACATATATCCATTGTAAGATAAAATACAGGTTGGTAAATCCACAGTAACTGAATTTAAACATGCCTGGGATAAACATATATCCATCCTCAAATAAAATACAGGAAATAATATAAGGGCAGACTAGATGGACCATGAGGTCTTTTTCTGCCATCAGTCTTCTATGTTTCTATGTTTCTATGTTACAAGTAGCAGAATTGTGCTGGACTCTGCTAGCACTCAGAGCCACGGGGGCGAGCACACATCACCGTTCCACCATAGCAGCCCACTTCTGCTTGCATTATACCGTCCATTCATATTTCACATTCTCAAACGTGGAAGCTTCTAACCAGTTGGGAATGGTGTTCAAGGTTGACTCCTTTTGACTGTTCTCCAGATGGTTTGGAGTGTTCTCCATTTAAGGTGATCATTTGGGCTTTCGGTGAGCTTGGGCCTTCTATGAACAATGAGGTGCTGGCATGCCTTCGTTGTCTCCTTGGCTCTCTTTCTACAGAGGAATCATTGAGTCTGTCATCTGCACCTCTATAACTGTCTGGTTTGGTGCTGCAACCCAACAGGACCGACACAGACTTCAGAGGAGAATCAGAACTGCAGAAAAAACAATTGCTGCCAATCTGCCTTCCATTGAGGACCTGTATACTGCATGAGTCAAAAAGAGGGCGGGTAAAATATTTACTGACCCCTCACATCCTGGACACAAATTGTTTCAACTCCTACCCTCAAAACGTCGCTACAGAGCATTGCACACCAAGACAACTAGACACAAGAACAGTTTTTTCCCGAACGCCATCACTCTACTAAACAAATAATTCCCTCAACACTGTCAGACTTTCTACTAAATCTGCACTTCTATTCTACTAGTTTTTCTCATCATTCCTATCACCCATTTCCTCCCATGTTGACTGTATGACTGTAACTTGTTGCTTATATCCTAAGATTTTTATTAATATTGCTTCTTCATTGCTTATTTGACCCCTATGACAATCATTAAGTGTCGTACCACATGATTCTTGACAAATGTATATTTTATTTTATGTACGTTGAGAGCATATGCACCAAGACAAATTCCTTGTGTGTCCAATCACACTTGGCCAATTAAAAAATTCTATTCTTTGGTTCTCAGCGCTGACCCCTGGCTTAACCGCTCCGAAGAATATTGTCAGCTTTCCAACTCACAAACCAAAGCATTCATTCATTAATTCATCCATCCATCCATCCCTTACTTACTTACTTACTTACTTACTTACTTACTTATTTATTTGAGTTGGGAGGGACCTTGTAGGTCATCTAGTCCAACCCCCTGCTCCAAGCAGGGATTCCTACACCATTTCGGACAAAGGGCAGTCCAATCTTCATCCAATAAACCTTATCCAATAATAATAATAATAAAAGAAGGATTAAAATAAATACATAAACATCCCTACATTCACTGGAAATTTTGCTGTAAAGAAGGGAAAGTCTTATAGAGTTTGGGAACTTTTTCTACCGAGATCGGATTCCAGTCTGGTCAGCCCTGGGTGAAAAGGAATGGGCGATGTATTTCCTCAACTTCAAGCACATGTGCCAGAGAATCTCTCAGGCATGTTTCGGGGTTTTATTTTTATTTTCCTTTGGCAGAATTGTTGCTTACAGCAAAGCAAAACTTTTCCAACTGGCTTAAGCCAAGCTCTCCCCCCTCCCAAATCCTGAGTTTAATTCAGTGACAAAAATTGCATTTTTCATCTCCCTTAAACCAAAAAATATCTCCATAATGGAAACCCTTCAAAAACCGACTCTTCCTTTCCAAAAATGTAATGCTTTACTTTTATTTATTTGCATCCCACCTATATTGTTTTGGCAAAGAATTCAAGGGGGCGAACATATCCAAAATATACTCTCCTTTTCCTATTTTCCACACAAAAACAACACTGTGAGGTGAGTTGTGTATGTGTGTGTGTGTGAGAGAGAGATTTCTGGCCCAAAGTTACTCAGCTGGCTTTTATGTCTAAGGTAAAACTAGAACTGGGACTTTTACTGGGATTGGCACACATAATTCGCCGCTACATCACGCAGTCCTAGGTGCTTGGGAAGCGCCCGACTGGTGGACCACATTTGGAATACTGTGTTCAGTTCTGGAGACCTCACCTACAAAAAGATATTGACAAAATTGAACGGTCCAAAGACGGGCTACAAGAATGGTGGAAGGTCTTAAGTATAAAACATATCAGGAAAGACTGAATGAACTCAATCTGTATAGTCTGGAAGACAGAAGGAAAAGGGGGGACAGGATCGAAACATTTAAATATGTTAAAGGATTAAATAGGGTTCAGGAGGGAAGTGTTTTTAACAGGAAAGTGAACACAAGAACAAGGGGACACAATCTGAAGTTAGTTGGGGGAAAGATCAAAGGCAACTTGAGAAAATATTATTTTACTGAAAGAGTAGTAGATCCTTGGAACAAACTTCCAGCAGACGTGGTTGGGAAATCCACAGTAACTGAATTTAAACATGCCTGGGATAAACATATATCCATTGTAAGATAAAATACAGGAAATAGTAAAAGGGCAGACTAGATGGACCATGAGGTCTTTTTCTGCCGTCAGTCTTCTATGTTTCTATGTGATGAAATACGAAATCCAGCATAGTGATCTCGTTTGCTGAGTTGTATTGATAATAATAATAAATATAATAATAATAATAATAATAATAATAATAATAATAATAACTTATTAGATTTGTATGCGGGAGATTAGAAAGATTAGATTAGAAAGCGGGAGACGGCGAGTTCGAGTCCCATTTTAGGCAGTGAAGGGCGGCAAAATTTTTACTACCACACTGTGGGTGTGGCTTATTTTGTGGGCATGGCTTGCTGGGCCAGGTGGGAGGGGCTTGTTGAGCATGTGACCAAGGGGTGGCTGAAAGGTCATGTGACTGGCTTAAAGGTGGCCAACTTGACGTCACTCACATCAAGTTAGGGTGAGAGTTAGGGTGCCTGGCCTCTCCTTGCCTCAAAGTGATACAATTTCCTTCTCTATTTACTATTACTGAACATCCAAAATATACTATTTAATTTTATGTATCTATGCCATATGTATACATGCATATTACACAGAGGCACACAAAAATTTACATTATATACTATATAAATTGTATGTGTATGTACACACACACACACAGCTCTTCTAAAATTGTATACATTCAACCTCATTTACTGCGATAGGAAAAACATTCCCAGAGCCCATAGACATGAAAGCCGGACAGGTGATTTCCCGGGCCAATTGGCAGGAGACGGTGAGTTCTAGTCCTGTCTTAGGCACGAAAGACGGTTAGATGACTTTGGGCCAATCACCAGGAGATCGGTATTGGGTCAATACCGTTACGGATGAGGATGACGCACTGGCAGCAAAAATTGAGTGCCGCGCACAGCTTCCGTTCTCCTGTGTGTGCGCATGCATGTCCCAGCCTGTTTTTGCTCCTGCACATGAACAGGAATCGAAATCTCACAAGGGGATGCACGCGCGAGAGTGATTTCCGCAGTTTTTTGCTTCTGCGCTTGCACGGAAGGAAAAGAAATCGCCAAAATCTTGTGCACGTGCACGCCCCCTCGCATAATTTTGCTTCCTGCGCAAAAGGAAAAACACGCTGTGACATGCGCACTCAGGAGAAGTGAAGCTGCGCGGGCAACGCACCAGTAGCAACGGGAATGGGAATCCACCCCTTCAACACTCCGTGGCTTGCATTGGCTGCCGATCAGTTTCCGGTCACAATTCAAAGTGTTGGTCATGACCTTTAAAGCCCTACCTGGCAATGGACCAGATTACCTCCGGAACCGCCTGCTACCGCACGAATCCCAGCGACCGATAAGGTCCCACAGAGTTGGCCTTCCCCGGGTCCCGTCGACTAAACAATGTCGTTTGGCGGGCCCCAGGGGAAGAGCCTTCTCTGTGGCGGCCCCGGCCCTCTGGAACCAACTCCCCCTGGAGATTAGAATGGCCCCCACCCTCCCTGTCTTTCGTAAACTACTCAAGACTCATTTATACCGCCAGGCATGGGGGAGTTGAGATAGGTCTTCCCCCTAGGCCATTACAAGTTATGCATGGTATGTTTGTGTGTATGTTTGGTTTTATAATCGGCATTTGTAGTTGTTTTTATTATTGGATTGTACATGTTGTGTTTATTATTGTTGTTAGCTGCCCCGAGTCTACGGAGAGGGGCGGCATACAAATCCAATAAATAATAATAATAATAATAATAATAATAATAATAATAATAATAATAATAATTATTATTATTATTACTACTATTATTATTATTATTATTATTATTATTATCTTACTATGAAAGTCGTCTGGGTGACCTTGGGCCAATCAGCAGGAGACTGTGAGGTCTAGTCCTGCTTTAGGCATGAAAGCTGGTTGGGTGACTTTCGATCAACGGCTAGGAGACTGTAAGTTCTAGTTCCATCTTACTATAGCAATAGCACTTAGACTGCTTCACAGTGCTTTACAGCCCCCTCTAAGCGGTCTACGGAGTCAGAATATTGCCCCCAACTATCTGGGTCCTCATTTGACCCACCTCAAACTAGAACTTTTGCAATTGACAGATGGAGATTTTTGTCCATTCCGATGGTTTTCAAATGTCCGCTGAGATCCTTTGGCACTGCGCCCAGCATCCCAAGTACCACTGTGACAACTTTCACTGGCTTATGCCAGAGTCGTTGCAGCTCGATTTTTAAATCTTCGTATTTCACTAATTTCTCTAGCTGCTTCTCCTCAATTCTGCTGTCTCCTGGGATTGCGATGTCGATGATCCATACTTTCTTTTTCTCCACGATCACAATGTCTGGTGTGTTATGCTTCAGAATTCGGTCAGTCGGAAGTCGGAAGTCCCACAGTAGTTTTGCTTGCTCATTTTTGACCACTTTTTCGGGCTTATGATCCCACCAGTTCTTTGCCACTGGTAGATGATAGTTCTGGCACAAGTTCCAGTGGATCATCTGTGCCACAGCATCATGTCTATGCTTGTAGTCAGTCTGTGCGATCTTTTTGCAGCAGCTGAGTATGTGATCGATTGTTTCATCTGCACTTTGGATCGTCTGTTGATTTTTCAATTCTGGCTTTGACAGCATTTGTTCTAATGGCCTGTTCTTGGGCCGCCAGTATTAGTCCTTCTGTCTCCTTTTTGAGTGTTCCACTTGTAAGCCATGACCAGGTCTTTTCTTTATCCACTTTGCCTTCAATCTTCTCCAAGAACTGTCCATGCAATGCTTTGTTCCGCCAACTGTCCATACGACATTGCGTTAGTTTTTCATATTTAATAATTTAATAGTAACATTGAATTATTATTATTATTATTATTATCATCATCATCATCATGTCAATACAACACAACAAACGAGATCATTATGCTGGATTTCGTATTTCATCACCAGTCGGGCGCTTCCCATGCACCTAGGACTGCGTGATATAGCGGCGAATTATGTTTGGCGATCCCAGTAAAGCGGCCTTTTGCAATTGTCAGATGGAGATTTTGTCAATTCCGGTGGTTTTCAAATGTCCGCTGAGATCCTTTGGCACTGCGCCCAGACAGACAGACAGACAGACAGACAGACAGACAGACAGACAGACAGACAGAGATATATTATTATTATTATTATTATTATTATTATTATTATTATTATTATTATTATTATTATTATTATTCTAGTCGTGGTGCTTCAATCGTTAAACATTACCTCCCTGATACGAAAGGGAAACCTTTTTTTTAAAGTGATGAGAAAGGACCCCTGTTTTTTCCACCCTCGCTCAAGGAGCCAGACGCAAAAGAATAATGTTTAGAAATCCAGTTTCCTTAAAGGAGCCGTTTAGCCAGATGTGTGCGATGTTCCCTGTGGCACGCACAAATACACACACACACACACGGCCACGTCTCTAGCCACTTTATTTATAGACCTCGATTATTATTTTTCTTGCATTTTTTCAAGGGGCTTGTAAGGAAAGCGTCCCTCCTGCCAAGGCCAGGCCTTTCCAGCTCGATATCCCACCACGATGCCTTTATAAGGGGCACGGCTGGAAAAATCGAGGCTGTGGCTTCAGAGTGCTGAGAGAGGGGAGGCCGAAACGGGGAAGAGGGAGGGGTGGGGAGAAGTGTGCGGTGGTGGTGGGAGGGGGGCAAGGAAGAAAAACCTCATAAAAATAGCTGAGACGGGTTTACCAGCTCTCAAGAAACAGATCCTGCCTTTCGTTTAAAATAAAATAAAATAAAAACCAGGAAGCGCTCCGACATATCCCTGCTCTTAAAAAGGCAATTAAAACCTTATAACCCTGGAACTATAAAAACTGTTTTAAAAAAAAAATTGCTCCTTTTTCATCTGGAACGTGGAGGGCCCGATTACAAGGCATTAAAAAAAACCCTCTGTTTTTCTGTTTAGAGTTCATGGGTTGTTGTTTTTTTAATTTGATGGCTTCCAAATGCAAAGCACGACAAAGAATCCGGTTTCTTCTCTCTTTTTTTTAAAAAAGAAAATTTTAAAAAGAAAAGAAAAGGAAGGCTTGTAAAAAAAAATTATTTATTTTTTAAACGGAAAAGGGAAAAAAAAGAAAGAAAGAAAGCAGAAATGTGGTAAAGCTGTTATGAAAAGCTGGCGTATTTAGGAAATGGCACTTAGTGGGGTCCCTCCGAACGTCTTGCCAGGCCAGGAAGCCGAAGTGCAAAGCTTGGATTGCAGTCAGATTCGACACACACACAACCCACACACACACACACACACACAGGCCCTGCAATCCCTTCCAAGCCTGCCTTCTTGACCACACAGTACGTCAAAGAACATGTCACGCGCAGCCTAGAGAGCCTCCTGCCACTCCTACAGACGGGCTTGGCATGGAGTTTTTCACATAACCCAGAAAGCCGGAGGGGAGGGGAAGGGAGGGGGCAACGGGCATTCCAGAGCAGAGGGAACATTGAGGAGGGGGGGGGGGGGAGAAAGAGAGAGAGAGAGAGAAATGAATACATGGATTTATTTTTTAAAAAAAGAAGGGGAAAGGAAAAAAAGAAGCCTGGGAATTAAACATTTGTTTAGGCCTTTCTTAGCGTGCTGAACGACATCTTTCTTCTCCTCCTGGCCTCTCCTCTTCCTTCTCTCTTTCTCCTTCTCGTCTTCTCCTGCTCTTCCCCCTCCTTCTTTATCTTTCTCCTTCCTCTTCTTTTTCTCCTCCCCTTTCTTTCTCCTTCGTTCCTCCTTCCCCTTCTGTCCTTCTCTTTCTGATTCTACTTCCTTTTCCTCCTTTTCTTTCAACTCCTTCTCTTCTTTGTCCTTCTTTCTCTTTCTTCATCCCCTTCACTTTCTCCTTCCCTGTCTCTCCTTCTCCTTCCCTTTCTCCTTCCCTTTCTCTTTCTCCTTCTTTCCTCCTTTCCCTGCTGTTCTTCTCTTTCTGATTCTCCTTCCTTTTCCTCCTTTCAACTCCTTCTCTTCCTTGTCCTTCTTTCTCTTTCTTCTTCATCCTCTTCTCTCTCTCCTTCCCTTTCTCTTTCTCCTTCTTTCCTCCTTCCCCTGCTGTCCTTCTCTTTCTGTTTCTCCTTCCTTTTCCTCCTTTTTTCCTACTCTTTCTCTTCCTTGTCCTTCTTTCTCTTTCTTCATCCCCTTCACTTTCTCCTTCCCTGTCTCTCCTTCTCCTTCCCTTTCTCTTTCTCCTTCTTTCCTCCTTTCCCTTCTACCCTTCTCTTTCTGATTCTCCTTCCTTTTCCTCCTTTTCTTTCAACTCCTTTTCTTCCTTGTCCTTCTTTCTCTTTCTTCATCCCCTTCACTTTCTCCTTCCCTGTCTCTCCTTCTCCTTCCCTTTCTCTTTCTCCTTCTTTCCTCCTTTCCCTTCTACCCTTCTCTTTCTGTTTCTCCTTCCTTTTCCTCCTTTTCTTTCAACTCCTTCTCTTCCTTGTCCTTCTTTCTCTTTCTTCATCCCCTTCACTTTCTCCTTCCCTGTCTCTCCTTCTCCTTCCCTTTCTCTTTCTCCTTCTTTCCTCCTTTCCCTTCTACCCTTCTCTTTCTGATTCTCCTTCCTTTTCCTCCTTTTCTTTCAACTCCTTTTCTTCCTTGTCCTTCTCTCCTTCTTCTTTCTCTGTCTTCATCCCCTTCACTTTCTCCTTCCCTATCTCTCCTTCCCTTTCTCTTTCTCCTTCTTTCCTCCTTTCCCTTCTACCCTTCTCTTTCTGATTCTCCTTCCTTTTCCTCCTTTTCTTTCAACTCCTTTTCTTCCTTGTCCTTCTCTCCTTCTTCTTCTTTCTCTTTCTTCATCCTCTTCTCTTTCACCTTCCCTTTCTCTTCTTCCCCTTATCTTCTATTTGCATTTGCCTGCCTGAGCAGAGGTCCCCCAAGGTCTCTTCTAATTCTGTTATTATTATTATTTTATTCACAAAAAACAGTAATGCACCGCAAACAAGATTTATACGCTGGATTTTGTACCACAATTTCACAAGTCGAACACTTCCCAAGCGTCTAGGACTGTGCGATGTATTTTTGTATGATGCGCGCAGATCAAGTACGGTGGCCGTTTGCAACTGAGAGGTCGTGATTTTGTCAATGTTCATTGTTTTCAAATGCTGGCTGAGGTCTTTTGGCACAGCACCCAATGTGCCGATTACTACTGGGACCACCCGTACTGGTTTATGCCAGAGTCGCTGGTAGTTCAATTTTAAGATCATGATATTAGCTATGTTGTTGTTGTTGTTATTATTATTATTTTATTCACAAAAAGCAGTAATACACCACAAACGAGACAGATATACTGGATTTTGTATCACAATATCAAAAATCGAACACTTCCCAAGTGTCTAGGACTGTGTGATGTATTTTCACATGATGCGCGCAGATCCAAGTAGAAACCTAGAAGACTGATGGCAGAAAAAGACCTCATGGTCCATCTAGTCTGCCCTTATACTATTTCCTGTATTTTATCTTACAATGGAACTATGTTTATCCCAGGTATGTTTAAATTCAGTTACTGTGGATTTACCAACCACGTCTGCTGGAAGTTTGTTCCAAGGATCTACTACTCTTTCAGTAAAATAATATTTTCTCATGTTGCTTTTGATCTTTCCCCCAACTAACTTCAGATTGTGTCTCCTTGTTCTTGTGTTCACTTTCCTATTAAAAACACTCCCCTCCTGGACCTTATTTAACCCTTTAACATATTTAAATGTTTTGATCATGTCCCCCCCCCCCTTTCCCTTCTGTCTTCCAGACTATACAGATTGAGTTCATTCAGTCTTTCCTGATACGTTTTATGCTTAAGACCTTCCGCCATTCTTGTAGCCCGTCTTTGGACCGTGACGGGCTAAAAGTACAATGGCCTTTTGCAACTGACAGATCGTGATTTTGTCAAAGTTTATTGTTTTCAAATCCTGGCTGAGGTCTTTTGGCACAGCATCCAATATGCTGATTACTACTGGGACCACCTGTACTGGGGTTTTATTATTATTATTATTATTATTATTATTATTATTATTATTATTATTATTTTATTATTATTATTATTATTTTATTATTATTATTATTTTCTCCTTTCTGCCTTCTCCTTTTATCCTCCTTCTGTTTCTCCTTTTCTTCATCTCCTTCCTCTTTCCTTCTCCTTCTCTCTTCTTTTTCCTTCTTTCCTCCATCTCCTTCTTTTTCCTTCCCCCTATCCTTCATTTCCTTCTCTTTCTCCTCCTCCTCTTCCCCTTCTCTCCATTTTGATACATATTTTTTAAAACTATAGAGCTATCCCATTAAAAAAGATAAACAAAATCTACTACTATAGTCGCCACTATGGGTGTGGGCACTCACACATGAATGATAGCATGCACCCACGCTCTTTCGGACCCGAGGAAAAAAAGGTTCGCCATCACTGGTATAGGGCCAGGGTAGGCAAAGTAGGCTCTTCTATGACTTGTGGACTTCAACTCCCAGAATTCCTAAGCCAATCATATTAGCTCAGGAATTCTGGGAGTTGAAGTCCACATGTCATAAAAGAGCCAACTTTACCTACCCCTGGCATAGGGCTATGATGGCGAATCTATGGCACCAGTAGTGGGCTGCACCTGGTACGGGCCACACTATATGGTATGGTAGCGGAAATCTCAATGCATACACGGCTGCGCATCCTTGATGCATACATGCATGCTCCTGCTTGAGATTCAGCTTCTGCATATGTGCCGCAAGCAAAATCTCACATGAGAATGCTCTGGCGCGCAAGGTTTTGCCAATTTTCGGTGGTGTTTTGCTTCTGCACATACGCGGAAGCAAAGAAATTGCTGAAAATTGCTGAAATCTCACACGCGGGAGCATCTTCGCATGAGATTCATTTGTGGCACATGCGCAGAAACTGAACCTTGCGCCGACACGTGTGCGCCCCCGCACCGGTGTCAGAGAGTGCACCGGTAGCGCCAAAGACAAGCAGCCCTTCACTGTTAATGGTACGCGTGCCCAAAGTGGCACACAGAGCCATTTCGCCTGGCACACGCGGCATCACCCGTTCCTCTTCCAGGTTTCTGGCACGCATGTGCGCATGATGATCAGCTGGCCTTCGTGCATGCAGCAGTGCCTGAAACAGCGTGCATGCTCTTCCAGTTTCCGGCACTTCAACTCCTACCCTCAAAACGTCGCTACAGAGCACTGCACACCAAGACAACTAGACACAAGAACAGTTGTTTCCCAAACGCCATCACTCTGCTAAACAAATAATTCCCTCAACACTGTCAGACTTTCTACTAAATCTGCACTTCTATTCTACTAGTTTTTCTCATCATTCCTATCACCCATTGCCTCCCATGTTGACTGTATGACTGTAACTTGTTGCTTATATCCTAAGATTTTTATTAATATTGCTTCTTCATTGCTTATTTGACCCCCATGACAATCATTAAGTGTTGTACCACCTGATTCTTGACAAATGTATATTTTATTTTATGTACGCTGAGAGCATATGCACCAAGACAAATTCCTTGTGTGTCCAATCACACTTGGCCAATAAAAATTCTATTCTATTCTATTCCGCACTGCCCTACGCACTAAGGCCAGCTGATTGTCGCGCATGCACATGCGCCAGAAACCGGAAATTCATTTTTGGGTGCATGCATGCACCCTGGTTAGCTCTTCTTCCAGGTTGCAGCCCAGCTGAGCGCGAGTGTTCAAGCACTCCCATAGCCGCACTCAGTACAGAAACGGTTCGCTATCACTGGTATAGGGTCCCAGGTCCCTCCCAACTGTATTATTTGGCTCTGTTCCATTCGTCTCTATTCTATTCTATTCTATTCTAATTTCTATTCAGGTCTAATTTCTAGTCTAGTCTATTAATTTCTACTCCACTCAACGTGCTATTTTAATTGCTATTCTATTCTGTTCTGTTCTTCTATTCCACTCTGTTCTCTCCTCCCCTCTCCTCCCCTCCCTTCCCTTCCTTTCTCTTCCACTCCACTCCACTCCAATTGCTATTTTAATTTCTAATTTAATTTCTATTCTGTTCTGTTCTATTCTATTCCATGCTATTCTATTCTATTCTTCTATTCCACTCTCTCCTCTCCTCTCTTCCCTTCTTTTCTCTTCCATGCCACTCCACTCCAATTGCTATTTTAATTTATATTCTATTCTATTCCATTCAGTGATGGGCTACCAAAATTTTTACTACCACACTGTGGGCGTAGCCTGTGCATTTTGTTTCAACATCTTTCAGTGCAAATTGGGTGCTCTGGGGTGGAGTTCCAAATTTTGTTGCGGACGAGGAACAACAGCTGGAAGCTGACCAAGGAGAGATTCAACCTGGAAATAAGGAAGAACTTCCTGACGGTCAGAACAATCAACCAGTGGAACAACCTACCAGCGGACGTTGTAAACTCCAACACTCTGGACATTTTAAAGAGGAAATTGGACTGCCATTTGGCTAGGATGCTATAGGGTTCCTGCTTAGGCAGGGGGTTGGACTTGATGACCCGCATGGTCCCTTCCAACTCTATCAATCAATCAATCAATACATAAATAAATAAATAAACTGCATTCCTGACCGTTCCCGTAGGAGCCCATCACTGATTTATTTATTTTATTTTATTTATTAGATTTGTATGCCGCCCCTCTCCGTAGACACGGGGCGGCTCACAACAATAACAAGAACAATGTAAGAACAAATCTAATAATTTAAAAAACACTAAAAACCCCATTATTAAAAGCAAACAAACACACAAACATTCCATGTATAAACTGTATAGGCCCGGGGGATATGTCAGTTCCCCCATGCCTGACAGCAGAGATGGGTCTTAAGAACTTTACGAAAGGCAAGGAGGGTGGGGGCCGTTCTAATCTCCGGGGGCAGCTGGTTCCAGAGGGTCGGGGCCGCCACAAAGAAGGCTCTTCTCCTAGGTCCCGCCAAACAACATTGTTTAGTCGACGGGACCCAGAGAAGGCCAACTCTGTGGGACCTAATCGGTCGCTGGGATTCGTGCGGCAGAAGGCGGTCCCGGAGGTATTCTGATTCCATTCCACTCCACTCTACTCCAATTGCTATTTTAACTACTATTCTATTCTATTCTATTCCATTCTACTTCCCTCCACTCCAATTGCTATTTTAATTGCTATTCATTTCTATTTGTATTCTGTTCTTCTTTTGCAAATTCATGGTAGCTAACACTCTGCTCCTAAACTCACACCAAAGACAGAGTCACCCTGGCACATTCAAAGTATGTATAAAAGTATCCCAAATATCTGCTGGACAAATTATTTGCTGGGCCCTGGCCCTTTGAGACAATGCTCCTCAACTGATCTACTTAAATACCTCCATTTTCGGTAAAACTCAATCGAAGCCGTTTGCCCTTTGATTTAATCAAAACTTAATGGATAAACATCGCTGCAGAATGTAAATGAAGATCCATTCAGGTGGGTTGTATTGATAGATCGTCTCAAAACAGGCGACTTCAGCAAAAGAGGGCCTCTCTCCCTCCTTTCCGGCCCGATGACCGTCCGTATCAAATCGGCGTGATGCATTTTCTTCATCTATGTCATTTGTCAGGCAGAATATGAAGCTCTTTGGCCTTCTTGCTCCAGTAAAAAAATCATTTTCTCCTGAGAAATTATCGGGCGAGCCCTCCACCAGCAATTGCCGGCATGAAAGAGTCGTAGAATCCTTAAATCGGCCATTTAGGGAGCCAATGGATGTCTGAATCGATCAAAATAAAAGGCTCCCAGATATTTGTCTGTCCACCCTGGTGTTTTTTAAACTTGGCCCCTCTGGCATAGTTTTTTTTTTTTTTACAGAGGCATGTTTGAAACCGTTTTAACAAAATGCATCCCTGTTTGGTTTGGTGGTGGCAGCGCCTCAAATAGAAAGTCCATACAGAGAGTGGTGAGGACAGTGGAGACGATTACAGGAAGCTCCTTTCCTCTTATTCAGGATGCACTTGGGGAAAAGGAATCCTCAATCTGAGTATTGCATTGGCAGTTCTGTGTTAGCAAAAACTTCAGAAGAGAAGGATTTAGGGGTAGTGATTTCTGACAGTCTCAAAATGGGCGAGCAGTGTGGTCGGGCGGTAGGGAAAGCAAGTAGGATGCTTGGCTGCATAGCTAAAGGTATAACAAGCAGGAAGAGGGAGATTGTGATCCCCTTATATAGAGCACTGGTGAGATCACATTTGGAAGACTGTGTTCAGTTCTGGAGACCTCACCTACAAAAAGATATCGACAAAATTGAACGGGTCCAAAGACGGGCTACAAGAATGGTGGAAGGTCTTAAGCATAAAACGTATCAGGAAAGACTTCATGAACTCAATCTGTATAGTCTGGAGAACAGAAGGAAAAGGGGGGACATGATCGAAACATTTAAATATGTTAAAGGGTTAAATAAGGTCCAGGAGGGAAGTGTTTTTAATAGGAAAGTGAACACAAGAACAAGGGGACACAATCTGAAGTTAGTTGGGGGAAAGATCAAAAGCAACATGAGAAAATATTATTTCACTGAAATAGTAGTAGATCCTTGGAACAAACTTCCAGCAGACGTGGTAGATAAATCCACAGTAACTGAATTGAAACATGCCTGGGATAAACATATATCCATCCTAAGTTAAAATACAGAAAATAGTATAAGGGCAGACTAGATGGACCATGAGGTCTTTTTCTGCCGTCAGTCTTCTATGTTTCTATGTTTCTATGCTGCTTATAGGCGCCTTGTGCTTAGAGTTCGAAGCACTGTTAGAGACCCCACATACCCACATGATGGTCTGTTTCTGTTGCTCCCCTTTGGTAGGAGGTTTGCAAGCATTTCTAGCAGGGTTTCCAGATTCCCTAATGGCTTGGTTCCCGAAGCCAGCTGGCTGGAAAACTCGCAAGATTCGTTTTTCTCACCTTGTACGTGTATACATCCGAACTAGACTTATGTTGTTTCGCTGTGTCATATAATAATAAACGTGGGTATACGCATAGTTTTTATTTATTTATTTATTTTGTCATGCTTGTGTCTTCTATATTGGAGGTGGTGAGTGACGCTTTGACAGCTGTGTGCAACAAAATTTCATTTTACTGTATTAATGTACATTCCCAATTCTTATTGCTATTGTTGATGTGTTCTATTCCATTCCATTCTATTCTATTCTATATTCCATTCTATATTCCATTCTGTTCTATTCTATATTTTATTTATTTTTATTTATTTATTTATTTATTTATTGGATTTGTATGCTGCCCCTCTCCGTGGACTCGGGGCGGCTAACAACAGTGACAAAAACAGAATGTAAAAATCCAATAGTAAAACAGCTAAAAACCCTTGTTATAAAACCAATCATACATACAAACATGCCATGCATAAAATTGTAAAGGCCTAGGGGGAAAGAATATCTCAGTTCCCCCATGCCTTGACGGCAGAGGTGGGTTTTAAGAAGCTTACGAAAGGCAAGGAGGGTGGGGGCTATTCTAATCTCTGGGGGGAGTTGGTTCCAGAGGGTCGGGGCCGCTAGAGAGAAGGCTCTTCCCCAGGGCCCCGCCAACCGACATTGTTTAGTTGACGGGACCCGGAGAAGGCCCACTCTATGGGACCTAACTGGTCGCTGGGATTCGTGCGGCAGAAGGCGGTCCCCAAGATAAACTTATAATAATAAATGTGGGTATACGCATAGTTTTTATTTATTTATTTATTTTGTCATGCTTGTATCTTGTATATTGGAGGTGGTGAGTGACGCTGTGACAGCTGTGTGCAACAAAATTTCATTTTACTGTATTAATGTACATTCCAAATTCTTATTGCTATTGTTGATGTGTTCTATTCCATTCCATTCTATTCTATTCTATATTCCATTCTATTCTATTCTATATTTTATCAGCGTGTCCAGCAAACCTGGAAAACAGGGAAATCAGTGAATTATCAGGGAAATTGATGGTTCAGGAAATATCAGGGAATTAATGAAAAAAACTGAATAAATAAACACAAACTATTAAATTGTTTAAAAGTCAGGGGAAAATCATGTAAAAAAAACCGGATCATGGTGCAAGGCAGAGTCAAGCAAAAATTAGCATAACTGTGGCAATAACTTGCTTCCTCGGGTACCGATATTTCTCCACGGCTTAGCCGCTTGGTATGACGTCATCATGATCGTGCCTTAACTAGATCGCAAGTTACAGGGAAATGTCAGGGAATTTCAAAATGCTTTCCCCCTTCTTCTTCTAAATTTTATTCTCTTCTATATTCTCTTCTGTTCTATATTCTCTTCTCGTCTATTATTTATTTATTGATTGATTGATTGATTGTTAGAGTTGAAAGTGATCATGAAGGCCATCGAGTTCAACCCCCTGCCCAAGCAGGAACCCTATAGCACACCAGTCAAGTGGCAGTTCAATCTTCTCTTAAAAATGTCCAGAGTGTTGGAGTTCACAACGTCCGCTGGTAGGTTGTTCCATTGGTTGATCGCTCTGACCGTCAGGAAGTTCCTCCTTATCTCCATGTTGAATCTCTCCTTGGTCAGCTTCCAGCCGTTGTTCCTCGTCCGGCCCTCTGGTGCCCTGAAGAATAAAGTGATCCCCTCCTCTCTGTGACATCCCCTCGTATACTTGTAGACTGCTATCATGTCCACTCTGGCCCTCCTTTTCTCTAGGCTATCCATGCCCAGTTCCCTCAGTCTCGCTTCGTAAGTCTTGGTTTCCAGTCCCTTAATCATCTTGGTTGCTCTTTTCTGCACCTTCTCCAGAGTTTCAATGTCTCTTTTGAAGTGTGGTGACCAGAACTGAATACAGTACTCCAGGTGTAGTCGGAATTCTATTCTTTTCTATTCTATTCTATTCTATTCTATTCTATTCTATTCTATTCTAATTATTTGCTACTTTATTTTCTATATTATCTACTCTACTCTATTCTATTCTATTCATTCTGTATATTATCTATTCCAAACTCAATTTCATTAAGGGCTGCATTGATGGTTGTGTCTGACCTTGGGTGTGTGTGGCCAGCTCAACATCACTTTTGTTGGGGGCATCTGTGGCAGCCCATTTTTGGCTGCAACGGCCTCCTGCAACCCTCAGCAAAAATAGAGTCCAGGAGGGGCCGGATCCCGCCCCTGGTCCTTACGTTTGACATCCATGATCTATTCTATTCTTGGGGGGGGGGGTGAGTCCAGAAAATTGTGTGTGACTTACTTAACTGTCCTGCTTCGCAATGGGAATTCTAGTCCCAGTTGTGAATCGTTAAGTCGAGGGCTCCCTGTACATGTCGTGTGACTGTCTCGGGGTCCACACTGAGAATGCGAGTGTATCTGTGCATGAAGAAAAAGAGAGATAATAGATAAAACCGGAGTCGTAAGCTGTTTCCTGGCTTCAGACAACGACTCCTTAAGGCTTTTTCCTCCTTTGAAGACACAGCCAAGCGCCGTTGCAGTGTTAGCACATTCCCGTCCCTCCGTACGGAGGTTGGAACATAAAATTCCCTAAGATCAGGCGCCGTGCATCTTTATGTATCTGAACAAGCAGATGTTGCCTCGTAGGGTGGGTCCCCGATCCTGAGTCTCTTCCCTCCGTTTGATGTCTGCTTCAAAAACGAAATATATATGGGGGTTTTTTTGGTCCTCACCCAAAAGAACTTCACTGTTTGCCCAACATCAGATATCATAACCTTGAGTGGAGGACGGCATAAGAGACAACCAACCTCACGGCCGTTGGGAGGTTTGATTGCCTTCAGCTTCTTGGAAGCTGTTTGCAAAAGTCCTTCGAGGGTCTACGCACAGCCACCCTGGCTCCATTGCGTTTTCCTCTCTATTTTGATTAAAAAGCAATGGGAAGGGGAGGTTGAACGTTGGAGGAAGGTAGCCAGCTGGGTTGTGGCATCTCTGCTGATAGAATAACTGAGGCCCTGTCCTCCAAGGCAGCCTGCCCAGGGGCAGGGGAGAAATCCAACAGGTTTTGGAGAACCAGTAACAGAAATTTCGAGTAGTTTGCAGAACCAGGAAATACCACTTATACGCCCTTATCTATTCTCTGCCTCCTGGGGATTTTGCCCCCTGGAGTGGGGAGGGAATGGGGGTTTTGCAGGATCCTTCCGATGGAGTGGGGAGGGAATGGGGGTTTTGCAGGATCCTTCCCCTCGAGTGGGGAGAGGAAGAGAGACAGAGAGAGAGAGAAAGAAAGAGAGAGAGAGAGATAGAAAGAAAAAGAGAGACACAGAGAGAGAGGGAGAGAGAGAAAAGAAAGAAAGAAAGAGAGAGAGAGAGACAGAGAAAGAAAGAAAGAAAGAAAAAGAAAGAGAGAGAGAGAGAGAGAAAGACAGACACAGAGACAGAGAGAGAAAGAAGGAAAAATATGTACTTGACAAAACAAACAAATAAATAAAAATAAATAAATAGAACGGAAGGAAGGAAGGAAGGAAGGAAAGAAAGAAAGAAAGAAGGACAGAAAGACAGACTCCTGAGGTTTCCAAATGTATTTTATTCTATTTGACAGTGGGAACCGGCACTGCTTTTCTGTCGCCTCCCCTGGGATTCTCCATCACAGACCAGGAGACGGACAGCTCTTTTCCTGTTGTAGGTCAGGACTTCAAGGAACTTTAAAATCTTCCCATCAGCTGCTTCTCTCTCCTGGAACTCACGGTTAAAATTAGATGCTGGCTGAACTTTGAGAAGTTCAATTCCGAAAGCCGCTTTGGAGGCAGAAAGTACAATTTTGGCTGTCGGGTTGCCTTTTCTCACAGTACTGTACCACTTTTGGGAAGGCAGCAGCCTGTCTATCTGTGTGTGTGTGTTTGTTTGTGTCTCTCTCGGTATTTTTCCCACCGTTTTTTAAATGATGACTTCCTGGTTGGCCCTTCCAGTGAAATCTTAATTAGCAGGAGATCCCACGGTGGAATATGGAAATTAAGCCAGGGATCGACCAGGGTCAGTCATGGGCCGAACATTCAAAACGGTTGCAGGGATTGGGTATGTCTGGTTTAATGGAAAGAAGGACTAGGGGAGACATTTATTTTATTTATTTATTTATTAGATTTGCGTTCTGTCGGGCTCTCTGGTAGAATCCTCCCAAAAATTCACAGGTACAAATTTCAGACACACACACGTTTGAAAATTCAAAACAATGTTCTTTATAATGAAAATTCACTTAAACCAAGCCCTCTTTTGGTATAGCAAAGAGCACTGGTCTCCAAACAAACTGGTAATTTGTACAAGTCCCTTATCAGTTCTGTGATACTTAGATTGCAGCTGTGGGGCAATTCACAGTCCTTCTTCTTTCACAAAGTGAAACACACTTTGCTCTGGTTTAGTTTCAAAGCGAGGAAAAATCAGCACATAAAAGTTCAAAGTCAGTAAAGCAGTCATGAAACGCAACAATCAGATAATCCTCCACAATGGCCAAACCCACAGGCTGCTCTTTATAGCAGCCTCACTAATTACCACAGCCCCACCCAACCACAGGTGGCCTCATTTCTTTGATAATAATCTATACATCGCTCTCCGCATGCGTGGCTGTATCATTAACTCTTGTTCTGAATCCAAGGAGGAGATAGATAATTGATCTCCTTCTGAGCTGTCTGCCACACTCTCCTCCTCCCTGTCACTCATGTCTTCTTGGTCAGAGGAGCCTTCATCATCAGATTCCACCGGGAGCAAAACAGGCCTACAGCATGTGTATGTCTCCCCCACATCCACAGTCCTTGGGGCAGGAACTGGGCCAGAGCTAACCACAACAGATTTGTATGCCGCCCCTCTCTGCAGACTCGCGGCGGCTAACAACAGTAAAAAGGCAACGTAAACAAATCTAATATTTAAAAAATCTAAAAAAAACCAATTTAAGAGATCAGTCATACATACAGTCATACCATACATAAATTTTATAAGCCTAGGGGAAGGGAATATTTCAATTCCCCCATGTCTGACGACAGAGGTCGATTTTTAAGAGCTTACGAAAGGCAAGGAGGGTGGGGGCAACTCTGATATCTGGGGGGAGTTGGTTCCAGAGGGTCGGGGCCGCCACAGAGAAGGCTCTTCCCCTGGGTCCCGCCAAACGACATTGTTTAGTCGACGGGACCCGGAGAAGGCCAACTCTGTGGGACCTAACTGGTCGCTGGGATTCGTGCGGCAGAAGGCTTTCCCGGAGACATGATAGCATCCTTCCAATATTTGAGGGGTTGCTACAAAGAAGAGGGAGACAAGATATTCTCCAAAGCACCTGAGGGTAGAACAAGAAGCAATGGGTGGAAACTAATTAAGAAGAGAAGCAACCTAGAAACAAAGAGAGATTTCCTGACCATGAGAAGAATTAATCAGTTCTCCAGAATCAACCAATTGCCTCCAGAGGTTGTGGGTGCTCCCAACACTGGAGAATTTGAAGAAGGAATTTATTTTCGGTGCAGATGCTCTCAAGAAGAGATGCAGTGGTACCTCTACTTACGAACTTAATTCGTTCTGTGACCAGGTTCTTAAGTAGAAAAGTTTCTTAAGAAGAAGCATGAATGAATGAATGAATGAATGAATGAATGTCTGAGATGTATGACTGTTTTTTATATTCGGGGTTTTAAATTGCTTTTTATTTATTTATGTATTTATTTATTTGGTTTGGTTTGGTTTGGTTTGGTTTGGTTTGGTTTGGTTTGTATACCGCCCCTTTCCATAGACTTGGGGCGGCTCACAATACAATAAAACAGCATGACAAATCTAATAATTTACAATTTAAAATATTTTTAAAAAAACCCATTATTAAGCAGACATACAAACATACCATACATAAATTGAATAGGCCCGGAGGAGATATCTCAGTTCCCCCATGCCTGACGACAAAGGTGGGTTTTAAGGAGTTTGCGAAAGGCAAGGAGGGTAGGGGCAGTTCTAATCTCTGGGGGGAGCTGGTTCCAGAGAGCTGGGGCCGCCAAGGAGAAGGCTCTTCCCCTGGGCTCCGCCAAACGACATTGTTTTGTTGACGGGACCCGGAGAAGGCCCACTCTGTGGGACCTAATCGGTCACTGGGATTCGTGCGGCAGAAGGCGGTCTCGGAGATATTCTGGTCCGGTGCCATGAAGGGCTTTAAAGGTCATAACCAACACTTTGAATTGTGACCGGAAACTGATCGGCAACCAATGCAGACTGCGGAGTGTTGGTGTAACATGGGCATACCTGAGGAAGCCCATGACTGCTCTCGCAGCTGCATTCTGCACAATCTGAAGTTTTCCGAACTTGTTGGATTTGTACCACGTTTTGTGTTGTGAGCCGCTCCGAGTCTCCAGAGAGGGGCGGTATACAAATCGAGTAAATCTAATCTAATCTATTCTGTCCGAATCTCTGCCCCGGGTACCAAGCCCTCGCCAGCTTCCTCACTGAATCTCCGACTTGGGTACCAGCTGCACCGGCCACTGGTACATCACCACATCTGCCTCTTCTCTGGCGGGAGCCGCTACCAGCTGCATGGGCCTGCTGCGTGGTTTGGCAAATTGGGACACGCACATTGTCAAGCATCCCATCCTGTACATCACCCGCTGAGGGTAAATGTTTGCGTATGTCTTGACCCCCCAGGACATGTTTGCATTGAACTGGACGGGGTATTTGTTGTAGCTGCTTGCAAAACATGTTCCTTATTGTGTACTGAAGCTCTGGTGCCACCCTGGCTAGGACATTTTATTTATTTATTTGTTTGTTTGTTTGTTTGTTTATTTATTTATTTAGTTAGTTAGTTAGTTAGTTAGTTAGTTAGTTAGTTAGTTAGTTAGTTAGTCCAATGCACAATGAGGGTTTTAGTGGGTATATATCTATATACACATAGTAAAATACATGATGAAGGTTACAAAGGAGATACTCATAGTAAAATATATCTATGAAAGAATAGAAAAGAAGATATAGGAATAGAACATATCAATGAAAGAATAGAAGAAGAGATATAGGAATAGAAGAAAGGTATAGGAGATATAGGAGAGCAATAGGACAGGGGACGGAAGGCACTCTAGTACACTTGTACTCGCCCCTTACTGACCTCTTAGGAATCTGGATAGGTCAACCGTAGATAACCTAAGGGTAAAGTGTTGGGGGTTTTGGGATGACACTGTGGAGTCCGGTAATGAGTTCCACGCTTCGACAACTCGGTTACTGAAGTCATATTTTTTACAGTCAAGTTTGGAGCGGTTAATATTAAGTTTAAATCTGTTGTGTGCTCTTGTGTTGTTGTGGTTGAAGCTGAAGTAGTCGCCGACAGGCAGGACGTTGCAGTATATGATCTTGTGGGCAATACTTAGATCATGTTTAAGGCGTCTTAGTTCTAAACTTTCTAGGCCCAGGATTGAAAGTCTAGTCTCATTCTATTTCGAGTGGAGTGCCCCTTGCGTAACAGCCAAGCCTCACATATATCCCACAAATTCTGGGGTTTGTCCTTTTTCTAGACAACAAAATGAAGAAAAATGGAGGGAGCCCACCCTCCGTTTAATTTTCCCATTTAACACTCTTGCCCAAATATTAGTTTGGCTTGACCAATGGATGTTTCCAGAAAACTTTCTCCCCATCCCATTTCTCCCCCCCCCCCCCCATCTGAAGAGTTTAATTGCTTTTACATGTTTCACCGAGTTTTATATATTTTGTCTGCCTCTATTTGATGATGCCTGGGATAAACATATAGAAACATAGAAGACTGATGGCAGAAAAAGACCTCATGATCCATCTAGTCTGCCCTTATACTATTTTTTGTATTTTATCTTAGGATGGATCTATGTTTATCCCAAGCTTGTTTAAATTCAGTTACTGTGGATTTATCTACCACGTCTGCTGGAAGTTTGTTCCAAGCATCTACTACTCTTACAGTAAAATAATATTTTCTCATGTTGCTTTTGATCTTTCCCCCAACTAACTTCAGATTGTGTCCCCTTGTTCTTGTGTTCAATTCCTATTAAAAACACTTCCCTCCTGGACCTTATTTAACCCTTTAACATATTTAAATGTTTCGATCATGTCCCCCCTTTTCCTTCTGTCCTCCAGACTATACAGATTGAGTTCATTCAGTCTTTCCTGATACGTTTTAATAGATAGATTATTTTATTTTATTTTATTTATTTTATTTATTTTATTTTATTTTATTTTATTTATTTTATTTATTTTATTTATTTTATTTATTTTATTTATTTTATTTATTTTATTTATTTTATTTATTTTATTTATTTTATTTATTTTATTTATTTTATTTATTTTATTTATTTTATTTATTTTATTTATTTTATTTATTTTATTTATTTTATTTATTTTATTTATTTTATTTATTTTATTTATTTTATTTATTTTATTTATTTTATTTATTTTATTTATTTTATTTATTTTATTTATTTTATTTATTTTATTTATTTTATTTATTTTATTTATTTTATTTTATTTTATTTTATTATTTTATTTTATTTTATTATTTTATTTTATTCATTCATTCATTCATTCATTCATTTGATTTTTATGCTGCCCTTCTCCTTACACTCAGGGCGGCTTACAACATGTTAGCAATAGCACTTTTTTAACAGAGCCAGGCTATTGCCCCCACAATCCGGGTCCTCATTTTACCCACCTTGGAAGGATGGAAGGCTGAGTCAACCTTGAGCCGGTGATGAGATTTGAACCGCTGACCTTCAGATCTACAAGTCAGCTTCAGTGGCCTGCAGTACAGCACTCTACCTGCTGCGCCACCCCGGCTCATTTATTTTATTTTATTTTATTTTATCATTTTATTTTACTTTATTTATTTTATTTTATTATTTTATTTTATTTTATTTATTTTATTATTTTTATTTTATTTATTTTATTATTTTATTATACTGTATTATATGCCGCCCTTCTCCAATGGACTCAGGACGGCCTACAAAAATAGAACAGGAATACAATATAAAGCTCCAAAATATTAAAAATCATTCATCCATTTACCTATACTATTATTTTATTTTGCTTTTCTTTCTTCTGTTTTATTAAATAAGGCAATTTCCCTTTTTTGGAGGGGGGGGGGGAAGCCATTAAATAATGGAGGAGGGACAATCTGAACCCAGGATTCGCACTGGAGACTTGAGGGATTCACACACTCATCCGGGAGAGTTATTGGTTGCAGGTAAAAAAACGGTGGCTTCCCCTCTTCCCTTTCCTGGGGAATCTTTTACAGGTGACTGTTAACATTCACCAGCACCTCTCTTGACTTTAGAGCCATCCATCAGATGTGTGTGTGTGTGTGGAGAGATGGAGAGGACAACTGATCCCTAAATCAATGTCGAAACCCAGATGCTGAAAATTGTGAAGCCAAAAAAAAAAGAGAGACCCAAAGGAATTTTTTTTAAATTTAATCACAGGCCTTTCATGTCCTTCGCTAGCCTTCAAGGGTAGCTACTGAGTTAAACAAGGGGGGGGGAATAAAAAAACCAAGGCCTGGAGATAAGATTATTAAAAATAATAAATAAAACAAGAAATCGGAGAAAGGGAGAGAACGATTAAAAAGGGGACTGGGAAGGGCTGGCGCCTGAGTTTTCATCCGAGATGGTAATTCAGTCAATTCCAACCAGTTCGGGGCGAACTGGTAGCGGCGATTCGGAGGTTAAGCCGTCTTATTTAGCCACTTTTTGGAGGCCGGGCTCATGCGTGGAAGGCGGGTGTGAGAGCAAAGTGGAAGGTGGACGTGCGCCAGTGAAGCGATGTGCATGTGTGGCGAACTGGTGGCAAGAATATGGGAAACCCACCACTGGCTTTCATGAAATAGATGGAGCAAGTTTCACGTCTTTCATGGGAAAGAACCTCAAATTGGGCAGTTGGCAGAAAGGCGGGGGGGAAAGAACTGCAAAAATACCACGATTGCTGCCAACCTGCCTTCTATTGAGGACCTGGATACTGCACAGAGGGCTGTGAAAATATTTACTGACCCCTCGCATCCTGGACAAAAACTGTTTCAACTCCTACCCTCAGAAAACGTCATTACAGAGCACTGCACACCAAGACAACTAAGCACAAGAACTACTAGGCACAAGAACATAGAAACATAGAAGACTGACGGCAGAAAAAGCCCTCATGGTCCATCTAGTCTGCCCTTATACTATTTCCTGTATTTTATCTTAGGATGGATCTATGTTTATCCCAGGCATGTTTAAATTCAGTTACTGTGGATTTACCAACCACGTCTGCTGGAAGTTTGTTCCAAGGATCTACTACTCTTTCAGTGAAATAATATTTTCTCACGTTGCTTTTGATCTTTCCCTCAACTCACCTCAGATTTCGCCCCCTTGTTCTTGTGTTCACTTTCCTATTAAAAACACTTCCCTCCTGAACCTTATTTAATGCTTTAACCTATTTAAATGTTTCGATCATGTCCCCCGTTTTCCTTCTGTCCTCCAGACTATACAGATTGAGTTCATTAAGTCTTTCCTGACACGTTTTATGCTTAAGACCTTCCACCATTTTTCCCTTTCAACAGTTTTTCCACGAACACCATCACTCTGCTAAAGAAATTAATTCCCTCAGCACTGTCAAACTGTTGACTACGGCTGCATTATTATTACTATTAGTCTCCTCATCGTTCCTGTATCACCCAATCTCCTCCCACTTATGATTGTATGACTATAACTTGTTGCTTGTATCCTTACGATTTATATTAATAATGATCGTTTCCTGATTGCTTATTTGTACCCTGTGACAATCATTGAGTGTTTTTTACCTCATGATTCTTGGAAAATGTATCTTTTCTTTTATGTACACTGAGAGGATAGGCACTGAAGAGAAACTCCTTGGGTGTCCAATCACTTCTTAAAATCCTTCCAGTCCAGTCCAGTCCATTGTTTTCTATTCTATTCTACTCTACTCCACTCCACTCCATTCCATTCCATTCTATTCTATTCTATTCTATTCTATTCCATTCCATTCCATTCTATTTTATTCTATTGTTATTTCCCAACCATTAGAAATAAAATAAATTAGAAGAAAGCAAAGTCTCTGGTTTGAGTAAAAGTCCATTGCATGACAATTATTGTTGCTGGATTTTTTGGAAACCCACAAACAAACAAACAAACAAACAAACAAACACCTTTCAGAATACAGTACATTAAGAAACATAGAAACATAGAAGTCTGACGGCAGAAAAAGACCTCATGGTCCATCTAGTCTGCCCTTATACTATTTTCTGTATTTTATCTTAGGATGGATATATGTTTATCCCAGGCATGTTTAAATTCAGTTACTGTGGATTTATCTACCACGTCTGCTGGAAGTTTGTTCCAAGGATCTACTACTCTTTCAGTAAAATAATATTTTCTCATGTTGCTTTTGATCTTTCCTTGGTGTCTTTTCCAAAACAGTGGCAAAAATTGGTTCCCCGCTGCCTGAATAGTTCAAAGTCACAACGGCACTGAAAAAAGTGACTTACAGTGGTTTTTCACACTTATGACCCTTGCGACATCGTCGCAACTCAAATTCAGACGCACGGCAACCGACTCATATTTGTGACGGTCGGGAGGGGGACACTTGATCCCCTTTTGCAACCCCCCCTGACAAGCAAAGTCAATGGGGAAAGCCAGATTCGCTTAACGACTGGGTTACTAGCTTCACAACTGCAGTGCTTCACTTTACAACGGTGGCAAGGAAGGGCGCACAGCAGGTTAAAAAGTCATTTCACCATTGCGTCACATAGCAGCAGAAATTTTGCGGCGAGGTCGTAAGTCGAGGACTACTTCTACTAGGCCAGATTGACCTCTAATGTGGCTTATTATGGCACGGGGGAGGCCACTGAATTTTCTGGCCTTTCACTGCCACCGTCATATGCTGCAACGTCCTACCGGTCAATGACTACTTCAGCTTCAACCGCAACAACACAAGAACACGCAACAGATTCAAACTTAATACGAACCGCTCCAAAGTTGACTGTAAAAAATATGATTTCAACAATCGAGTTATCGAAGCATGGAACTCATTGCCGGACTCAATTGTGTCAACCCCTAACCCCCAACATTTCTCCCTTAGACTCTCCACGATTGACCTCTCCAGGTTCCTAAGAGGCCAGTAAGGGGCGTACATAAGTGCACTGGTGTGCCTTCCGTCCCCTGTCCAACTGTCTTTCCTTTCTCTCACTTATCATATATATTTTCTTTCTTTCATATATCCTCTCCTCTAAATTCACTTTACCCATATATATTACTACATGTCTATTTTTCTTCCTATGTATTTGTGTATTGGATGAATGAATGAATGAATGAATAAATACATACATAAATAAATAAATAAATAATAAATATCTGTAACCTTGCAGATAACTTTCTAACCCCTTCTAAGCCTCTTCTCACCTCTTACTGGAAAGATCATCATTATTATTTCTTCCTCTCTTTTTTGGGTTTTTGGTTCTCTCCTGTTTCGCTCTCACCCCCCCCCCCCGACCCCCCCACCCCAAAGGGGCTTTCATAAAGAAAAGGACGGCTGTTAAAGTAATACGTGAGGCTTTGATGTTAAGCAGGGCAGGTCTGCTGAGTTGGAGCAACCGGGACTCTAATCTCGAGTGATTTATGAAATGTTCTTCCTAAGTTGAGGCACTTGGGAAGAGCCAGAAAGTTTAGAGAGACAGGCTGGCGTCCCCAGGACCCCCCCCCCAATACCGAAGCCCCAATTTCTGCGGGCTGCTTGCCTGCTCCAAATTTTTAACTGCCTCGTTGCCGACTTCTGAGTCATGCCAGAGAGGATATGCCCACCCCACTCCCCCAAAAGCCAATATAGAAGTCCTGGGATAGGATCAAGATCACGTGACATTAGAGTACCACTTTATAATCCTAAACTGCATCAACAGGGGAATACAGTACACTCCAAGACCAGGGAAGTCTTAATACCAGTCTACTACACCCTGGTCCGACCACACCTGGAGTACTGTGTTCAGTTCTGGTCACCACACTTCAAAAGAGACATTGAAACTCTGGAGAAGGTGCAAAAAAGAGCCACCAAGATGATTAAGGGATTGGAAACCAAGACTTACAAAGAGAGATTGAGTGAACTGGGCATGGATAGCCTAGAGAAAAGGAGGGCCAGAGTGGACATGATAGCAGTCTACAAGTATACGAGGGGATGTCACAGAGAGGAGGGGATCACTTTATTCTCCAGGGCACCAGAGGCCGGGCGAGGAACAACGGCTGGAAGCTGACCAAGGAGAGATGCAACATGGAGATAAGGAGGAACTTCCTGATGGTCAGAGCGATCAACCAATGGAACAACCTACCAGCGGACGTTGTGAACTCCAACACTCTGGACATTTTTAAGAGAAGATTGAACTGCCACTTGACTGGTGTGCTATAGGGTTCCTGCTTGGGCAGACGGTTGAACTCGGTGGCCGTCATGGTCCTTTTCAACTCTAACAATCAATCAATCAATCAATGCCTTGGTAAGACCACACAAGGAAGTATGCTGTGAGGTACTCCGAGGCTCTTTAACATCTTCATAGAAAACATGTCAAGAAACATGTGGTACAACATCTTAGGATAAATATAAAAACATAGAAGATTGATGGCAGAAAAAGACCTCATGGCCCATCTAGTCTGCCCTTATACTACTTCCTGTATTTTATCTTAGGATGGATGTATGTTTATCCCAGGCATGTTTAAATTCAGTTACTGTGGATTTACCAACCACGTCAGCTAGAAGTTTGTTCCAAGCATCTACTACTCTTTCAGTAAAAATAATATTTTCTCACGTTGCTTCTGATCTTTCCCCCAACTAACCTCAGATTTTGCCCCCTTGTCCTTGTGTTCACTTTCCTGTTAAAAACACTTCCCTCCTGAACCTTATTGAACCCTTTAACATATTTAAATGTTTCGATCATGTCCCCACTTTTCCTTCTGTCCTCCAGACTATACAGGTTGAGTTCATGAAGTCTTTCCTGATCAGTTTTATGCTTAAGACCTTCCACCATTTTTGTAGTCCGTCTTTGGACCCGTTCAATCTTCATCTTCATCAATGACTTGGATGAGGGGATAGATGGGGAAAAGGAATCCTCAATCTGAGTATTGTATTGGCAGTTCTGTATTAGCAAAAACTTCAGAAGAAAAGGATTTAGGGGTAGTGATTTCTGATGGGTGAACAGTGCAGTCAGGCGGTAGGGAAAGCAAGTAGGATGCTTGGCTGCATAGCTAGAGGTATAACAAGCAGGAAGAGGGAGATTATGATCCCACTGTATAGAGTGCTGGTGAGACCACATTTGGAATACTGTGTTCAGTTCTGGAGACCTCACCTACAAAAAGATATTGACAAAATTGAACGGGTCCAAAGACGGGCTACAAGAATGGTGGAAGGTCTTAAGCATAAAACGTATCAGGAAAGACTTAATGAACTCAATCTGTATAGTCTGGAGGACAGAAGGAAAAGGGGGGACATGATCGAAACATTTAAATGTGTTAAAGTGTTAAATAAGGTCCAGGAGGGAAGTGTTTTTAATAGGAAAGTGAACACAAGAACAAGGGGACACAATCTGAAGTTAGTTGGGGGAAAGATCAAAAGCAACATGAGAATATATTATTTTATTGAAAGAGTAGTAGATCCTTGGAACAAACTTCCAGCAGACGTGGTTGGTAAATCCACAGTAACTGAATTTAAACATGCCTGGGATAAACATAGATCCATCGTAAGATAAAATACAGGAAATAGTATAAGGGCAGACTAGATGGACCATGAGGTCTTTTTCTGCCGTCAGTCTTCTATGTTTCTATGTTTCTATGTCTGTACTATTCTATCCTATCTATCTGTCTGTATGTCTGTCTTTATGTCTGTCTATCTCTATCTATATCTATCCTATCTATCTATCTATCTATCTATCTATCTATCTATCTATCTATCTATCTATCTATCTATCTGTCATGTATCTATGTCATCTATTTTTTCCTTTACTGTCTTATAAAACGCAACTTTGCACAGGAACCCAATTTAGAATTCCAGGATTTGATTTTGGCAACAGCTCACGTCCAAGTAGTTCTGAGATAAGGCCACCAGTTCTAAACTCAAAAAACTATTTTAAACAGAAAGCATCCTGTATTCTTTTTTTTCCTTTAAAAAAAAAAAAAAAAAAACCCTCTATATGTTGATGAAAGCCATTCTATTTGGTTTTGCCTCAACTCTCTCTCTCTCTCATGTTTGTTTCCTTGGTCACAGCTCATTTAAACCTGCACTTTTTAACATGTGAATTGCAAAACTTGGAAAGAATTCACACCTTTAAACTGTGGGCGTTTGTTGCTTCGCCAAAGAAAAATGGAGCTCCCTGGGCCACGGACGCCATCCAAAACGTGACTCGGAGCAGCTTTTTGGCTGATCTGAGGACTAAGGAAAGAATTTTGAGGGGGGGGTTTTCTCTGGAGCGTTTGTGTTGTGCTTTTGTGGATCCAAGAAAGCCGGGCCTCGAGTTGCGACCACAATTGAGCCCAAATATCATCCCGGTCATGGTTGTCCCAAAGATGTTTTTTCAGGAGGCAACTGGACTTGCCGTTTTTTTCTTTGAAGACTTTTGCTTCTCATCCAAGAAACTTCTTCAGCTCTGATTGGATGGGAGAATGGAAAGGATTTATATTCCTTGAAGACAGCTGGTCATTTGCATCCTTTTAGAGAGTCCTTGAGGCCCCTTGGAATAGAAAATATGGAATGGAATGGCATGGAAAATATGGAATGGAAGGGAATGGGATAGAATAGAAAACATGGAAGGAATGGAATGGAAAATATAGAATGGAATGGAATAGAAAACATGGAATGGCATGGAATGGAAAATATGGAATGGCATGGAAAATATGGAATGGAATAGAAAATATAGAATGGCATGTAGTGGAATGGAACAGAACAGAACAGAATAGAAATCATGGAATGGAATAGAATGGAATGGAATAGAAAACATGGGATGGAATGGAATGGAAAATATGGAATGGCATGGAAAATATGGAATGGAATAGAAAATATAGAATGGCATGGAGTGGAATGGAACAGAACAGAACAGAATAGAAATCTTGGAATGGAATAGAATGGAATGGAATGGAATGGAATAGAAAACATGGAATGGAATAGAAAATATGGAATGGAGTGCAATGGAATGGAATGGAATAGCAATAGTGTTGTATCCTGAAATGGCTACCTTGTAACTCTGTAAATAGTTTGTTCCTCTTCCAGCGCTGTCTGAGCCCAAGCAGGAAGTCGCTCCTGATTGGCTCAGACGCGGCCGGCTCTAGCTTTGGGGGAACCGCAAAGTATAAAAGAAGCGGTTTCTCCAGGCAGAGTCAGTCGGTACTCGCTGAATTGTCACTTTACCTTGCTGAGCTGTCACTTGTTCTCTGAGCTGAATAAAAGTACCGATTGCTCAAAACCCTGTCTCTGGGTCTACTTCACTGGCGACGAACGAACGGAAGAAACTTCGCGTGCAACATGGACAAAATCCAGATCGGCCAGGCTCCGGAACTCTTCGATCCCGAGAAAATGACATGGGACGAGTACATGGCCACCTTCGAGATATTCCTCGAGGCGGCGGGAATGCAGGACGCCGGAGCCGATCGCAGACGGGCTATTTTTCTTAACTACTGCGGCGCAGAGATCCGTAGACTTGCCCAAACTCTCACCGAACCAGAACAAGCAAGAACCACAGCGTGGGACGTCCTTCAACAGAAACTAGCGAGCCATTTCAAACCAACCAGACCAGCCATGGTTTACCGGCATCAATTTCACATGATGGCTCAGAGAGAAACCGAGTCGATCAGCCAATTTACAACGCGGCTTCGAACGGTACTTGCTCAATGCAAGTTTAAAGACCCGGAAGCTCGCCTCACCGACGCCTTGGTTTTCGGCATGAAGAGCAACACAGTGAGAAATAAACTCCTCACCGAAGAAGAGCCGACTCTACAAACCGTGATTAAATTAGCGCAAACCGCGGAAGCAGCCGACGCAGCGGCAAGAGAATTAAAAGAGCACGGAAGGCGAGAAATCATTGCCAAAATCAACGCCGAGTCTCCCAGCGCCATGGGAACAGACGACCTCAGCCAGCCAACTAGCAACGGGGACAACTGCCTCCTCCTGCAAGACCAGCCGAGACACCCTAGAGCTTCTCACCCAGCCCCCTGCGCGGGCTGCCGGGGAAATCACCAGCGCCATCGATGCCCCTTCCGAGACGCTACTTGCCGCCGTTGCAACCGGAGAGGCCACATCGCCATCGCATGCAGGGCAACGGCACCAGAAGAAACTTTTGCCACACAACAATACCAGCGACCTCAAAACCAGCCCCCCCAATCGCGAGAAAGGAGACCGTTCCGCAACTCGGGTCAAAGGAACTACTCCACCGCTAACCGCGACTACAATAGAGGTAACTCTCAATTTTCCGTGAATAACACGGCAACCAAAAAGGGGGCTAAAATTATTATCTCATTGTTACTAAATAACCAGCCTTGCTCAATGGAGCTGGATACGGGCTCGAGATATACCATCATGCCCTGGGAAAAATTTAAGCTATATATGCCTAATGTGTCTAAGGCTGACCTAATTCAAACCTCTTTGGTGATCAGAGACTTCCAAGGGGGGGTAATCTCGGTCCTGGGAACAGCAAATGTACCTATTGCATTTAAGAATGTTAAATGTACCCTTCCCATGCTTATTGTGACGGGGGCCAAACACTCCCTGCTAGGTCTAGCGTGGATGGAACCGTTGGGGATCGAAATTTCGGGTGTGTGCAATGTAAACTGTGATAATATGCCTAACTTTGTGAAAGAGTTCCCTGAAGTGTTCAGCCCCACCTTGGGATTGTATAAGGGACCCCCTATATCTTTCTCTATTGACCCCAAGGTCCCACCGGTTAGACTGAAACCTCGCAGGGTCCCCCTTCCGCTTCTCCCCAAGCTAGACATACAGCTGGACAAACTCATTAGTCAAGGTATCTTGGTCCCTGTGGAACAGGGGCCATGGGAAACTCCCATAGTGACACCCCTGAAGCCAGATGGCTCTTTAAGAGTTTGCGCTGATTACAAATCAACCCTGAATAAGGCACTCCAACACCACCCCTACCCCATCCCGGTTGTGCAACAACTCTTACACTCCCTGGGGGAGGGGAAAAGGTTTGCAAAGATCGACCTGGCGCAGGCTTACCAGCAACTTCCGGTCGATGAACAAACAGCAAACGCTCAAACGATTGTAACACACAGGGGGGCTTTCAAATGCACGAGGTTACAGTTTGGGGTAAGCATAGCCCCAGGAATATTCCAGAGCATCATGGAACGCCTATTGTCAGGGGTAAATGGGGCAATTCCATATTTTGATGACATCTTAATTGCAGGGAAAACCAGGAACAAGTGAACAAAAGAATAAGGGAAGTACTTAAGAGGCTACAGGACAAAGGGTTACGAATCAAGCCTGATAAATGTGTCTGGGGAACTGACAGTATTGAATTCCTTGGGTATAAAATAGATAAAGAAGGTATCCACCCCACAACAGAGAAGCTGAGAGCAATTAGAGAAGCCCCAGAGCCACGAGATAAGAATGAGTTGCAGGCATTTTTGGGCCTCCTTAATTTTTATTCCGTTTTTTTAAAGCAGAAGGCAACAGTAGCAGAGCCTCTCCATCGTTTACTCCAGAAGGAAGCCCGCTGGACATGGGGGAAAACTGAACGTGAAGCTTTTTCTCAAATTAAAAATTTATTAACTTCTAAAAGTGTAGTAGTCCAATATAGTGCTTCACTACCCATTAGGCTCACGTGCGACGCTTCGCCGTACGGCATAGGAGGAGTCTTAGCTCACGTTCTACCTAATAAGACAGAGGCCCCAATAGCATTTTTTTCAAGAACCATGACCAGCACAGAGAGGAATTATAGCCAGTTAGACAAGGAGGCTCTAGCATTAGTGGCAGGGGTAAAGAAGTTTCACAATTACATTTTTGGAAGAAGCTTTGAGCTAGTCACTGACCACAAACCCCTACTAGGCCTGCTAGCCCCCAACAAGCCCACTCCACCTTTTATGTCTCCAAGACTAATCAGATGGGCTCTTTTCCTCTCAGGGTATCAGTATGAGCTCACCCACAAGGGGGGGAAGGAAATCAATCATGCAGACGGCCTCAGCAGATGCCCCATAGCAGACTTAGTAGAAGACCCTGTTCCTTCCACAGATGTGCTAATGATAGAACTCGAGGAAAACCCACTAACCACAGCAAAAGAGGTAGCTGCACACACGCAGCAAGATCAAATCCTTAAACAAGTGGTGAACTGTGTTCTAAAGGGATGGCAAAATGATATTGTTAAACCTGAATTGTGTGATTTTAAAAACAAAAGGCTTGAATTATCATATGTAAAAGGTTGTTTGCTGTGGGGGGATAGAGTGATCATCCCCAAACGCCTAAGGGAAAAGGTACTCAAAATGTTACACGTGGGCCATCCTGGGATTGTCAGGATGAAGAGCCTAGCAAGGGGGCATTTATGGTGGCCAGGGCTAGATGCTGATATTGAAAGTTGGGTTTCAAAGTGTGACCCGTGCCAAGAGTCAAGGCCCAGTCCCCCCAAAACAACTCCGGCTGAGTGGGAACAGCCTGCTGGTCCTTGGTCTAGGATCCACATTGATTTTGCTGGCCCAGTGGGGTCTCAGTACTTTTTAATAGTGGTTGATGCCTTCTCCAAATGGTTGGAAATAATAGCAATGAACAACATAACCACAAGTGCCACTATCAAGGTATTGAGCAGACTGTTTGCATCCCATGGTTGCCCCGATCTCTTAGTGTCTGACAATGGGCCACAGCTAACAGCCAGGCAATTCGAATTATTCCTAGATGGCCTAGGGGTCAGGCATGCCCTCATCTCGCCTTACTCGCCCTGGGCTAACGGGTTGGCAGAACGTTACGTACGGGTGGCAAAGGAGGCATTGCACAGGTCAGGCCCTAGGGATGTGCAACAAAACTTGGACCAATTCTTATTAACCCAGCACATTACCCCTAACTCGCACACACATGTAAGCCCTGCAGAGTTATTGATGGGAAGAAAGTTGAGGTCACCATTAGACAGGTTAAATCCAAGGTTCTGTGTTAATAATAACCAAATGTGTATGAAACCAGAAAGAGAAATGTATTTGGGACAAAATGTATATGTAAAATGTTTTGATGGAAATGTAAACTGGATGAAGGGAATTATTGTTAAGCAAAACGCACCCAAGACTTATGTTGTTAAACTAGAGGATGGTCGTTTGTGGAAACGACACATAGACCACATTCGGAAACGAACTGAAAATCAATTGCCACAAACCGCTGGCATGGACTCTCCCCCTTCAACAGACTTTAGTACATTGCCCGAACTAAGAAACACGCAAAGAGACTTATCGGGCCAGGGGGAACCATCCAGCGACGCCGAGCCATCCTCGTCCTCCGAAGCCTTCGTTGGGCCCGCCAGGCCAAGTCCGCCGCACCGGGAGAGCGGCGGCGAGCCATCCTCCACAGTCAGTGGCGAAGGAGAAATTGAACTGCGCAGGTCAGCGCGAGAGCCTCGGAGGCCTCACCGATTGGACGACTTCGTCACATGGCTTTCTTGATGGATGAGTCCAACTATGAGGGGAGGGGTGTTGTATCCTGAAATGGCTACCTTGTAACTCTGTAAATAGTTTGTTCCTCTTCCAGCGCTGTCTGAGCCCAAGCAGGAAGTCGCTCCTGATTGGCTCAGACGCGGCCGGCTCTAGCTTTGGCGGGAACCGCAAAGTATAAAAGAAGCGGTTTCTCCAGGCAGAGTCAGTCGGTACTCGCTGAATTGTCACTTTACCTTGCTGAGCTGTCACTTGTTCTCTGAGCTGAATAAAAGTACCGATTGCTCAAAACCCTGTCTCTGGGTCTACTTCAAATAGCACTTAAGACTTATACAGGTAGTTTAGAGTCAGCCTGTTGCGCCCAACAATCTGGGTCCTCATTTTATACACCTCGGAAGGATGGAAGGATGAGTCAACCATTGAACAGTCACTAAACAAACAGTTGTAAGTCGAGGACAACATGTCTGGACCAAGGGGTTAGGAGCCAGGGACTGACTCTTGGTAAAAGCAGCAAACAAATTTATTTGTTTATTTGTTTTGTCAAGTATGTATTGGTGGTATACACACGCATATATATATGTATATATTTGGACCGGGAGTCACTACTCACAGTCACTCATGCCCTCATCACCTCGAGGCTTGACTACTGTAACGCTCTCTACATGGGGCTACCTTTGAAAAGTGTTTGGAAACTTCAGATCGTGCAGAATGCAGCTGCAAAAGCAGTCATGGGCTTCCCCAAATATGCCCATGTCACACCAACACTCCGCAGTCTGCATTGGTTGCCGATCAGTTTCCGGTCACAATTCAAAGTGTTGGTTATGACCTATAAAGCCCTTCATGGCACCGGACCAGATTACCTCAGGGACCGCCTTCTGCTGCACGAATCCCAGCGACCAGTTAGGTCCCACAGAGTGGGTCTTCTCCGGGTCCCGTCGACTAAACAATGTCGTCTGTCGGGACCCAGGGTAAGAGCCTTCTCTGTGGCGGCCCCGGCCCTCTGGAACCAACTCCCCCCAGAGATTAGAATAGCCCCCACCCTTCTTGCCTTTCGCAAGCTTCTTAAAACCCACCTCTGTCGTCAGGCATGGGGGAATTAAGATATTCTTTCCCCCTAGGCTTCCACAATTTATGTATGGTACGTTTGTATGTATGATTGGTTTTTAAAATAAGGGTTTTTAGTTTCTTTAGTATTGGATTGTCGCATATTGTTTTTACTACTGTTGTTAGCCGCCCCGAGTCTACGGAGAGGGGCGGCATACAAATCTAATAAAATGAAATGAAATGAAATGAAAAGAGAAACATTGGGACAGGGGACGGAAGGCACTCTGGTGCACTTGTACACACCCCTTACTGGCCTCTTAGGAATGGGGAGAGGTCAACAGTGGAGAGTCTAAGGGTAAAGTTTTGGGGGTTAGGTGATGATACTACAGAGCCTGGTAGTGAGTTCCATGCATCAGCTACACGGTTACTAAAATGGTATTTCCTGCAGTCGGTTTACTTTAGGTTTGGGTGTTTAAAGAAAGGAAATTTGCACATCAGATGTGTGCCATCTCTAGGACAGAAGTGGGGTGTGTGCAAGAGAGAGAGAGAGAGAGACCCTGCTTGTGCAAGGGTGGGAAGTCAGAAAGGAGCAGGGGGTTATCTTCACATTGCCCTTGGTGGCCCTGAAGCCACCTCTGGGGCAGGCGGTTTTATTAGGAGACAAGAAAGCCATAAAAGGAACAAGACCTCCAATGGCCAGAGAACCAAGTGATGGCAGGGCAGTTGACAGCTGGATTTCAAAAGCCATTTAAGACCCCAGCCAGAAGTGACCCCCCCCCCCGGCTAATAGGTTGCAGCTGGGGAAATGCTTTGGGAAGAGGTTGACCCTGGTGAACGGGTTTTCACAATGGCAATCCCCATCTTTAGAATTGCCATGGCACACACTGTCTCCTAGCGATTGGCCCGAAGTCACCCAGATGGCATTCATGCCTAGGGCCGAACTAGAACTTTCAGTCGCCTGGTGATTGACCCAAAGTCACCCAGGCGGCTTTCATACTTGACGTGGGACTAGAAGACTCAATCCAGTACTCGTCCACATCTCCATAAATGACTTAGATGAGGGAATAGAAGGAAAATTCAACAACTTTGCAGATGATAATAAGCTGGCAGGAATAGCCAACACCCTGGAAGATAAATTCAAGATCCAGCTGGATTTTGGCAGATTTGAACACTGGCGCCGCTCTAACAAAATGAAATTCAGATATTAATAGGATATGGCTGTGGGTTCTGCCTCCCAAGGACAATTCCATCTGTCCGTCCATAACCCTGGGGGAGGAATTATTGACCCCCTCAGAGAGGGTCCGCAACTTGGGCGTCCTCCTCGATCCACAGCTCACATTAGAGAAACATCTTTCAGCTGTGGTGAGGGGGATGTTTGCCCAGGTTCGCGTGGTGCACCAATTGCGGCCCTATTTGGACCGGGAGTCCCTGCTCACAGTCACTGATGCCCTCATCACCTCGAGGCTCGACTACTGTAATGCTCTCTACGTGGGGCTACCTTTGAAAAGTGTTCGGAAACTTCAGATCGTGCAGAATGCAGCTGCAAGAGCAATCATGTGCTTTCCTAAATATGCCCATGTCACACCAACACTCCGCAGTCTGCATTGGTTCATTTGCCGATCAATTTCCGGTCACAATTCAAAGTGTTGGTTATGACCTATAAAGCCCTCCATGGCATCGGACCAGAATATCTCCGGGACCGCCCTCTGCCGCACAAATCCAAGCAACCAATTAGGTCCCACAGAGTTGGCCTTCTCCAGGTCCCGTCGACTAAACAATGTCGTTTGGCGGGTCCCAGGGGAAAAGCCTTCTCTGTGGCGGCACCCCAGCCAAATGGCAGTCCAATCTCCTCTTGAAAATGTCCAAAGTTGGGGAGTTGACAATCTCCGCTGGCAGGCCGTTCCACTGGTTGATCGCTCTCACCGTCAGGAAGTTCTTCCTTATCTCCAGGTTGAATCTTTCCTTGGTCAGCTTCCAACCGTTGTTCCTCTTCCGGCCCTCTGGTGCCCTGGAAAGTAGTGTGACCCCCTCCTCTCCGTGGCAACCCACGATAGGATAGCAGTCTTCCAATATTTGAGAGGCTGCCACAGAAAGGGGTGGGTGGGTTTCAAGCTATTTTCTAAAGTACCCAAAGTCCAGACAAGGAACGATGGATGGAAACTGACCAATGTCCAAAGATACTTCACCAGAAGAGCCCTTCACTCCCCCACTCGAAACAGAATACTCTACAAAACTAGACTTACAATCCTGGGTCTTGAAAACTTAGAACTACGATGCCTTAAACATGATTTAAGTATTGCCTACAAATTCATATGCTGCAACGTCCTACCTGTCAGCAACTACTTCAGCTTCAACCACAACAACACAAGAGCACACAACAGATTCAAACTTAATATTAACCGCTCCAAACTTGACTGTAAAAAATATGACTTTAGCAACCGAGTTGTCGAAGCGTGGAACTCATTACCGGACTCTGTAGTGTCAACCCCTAACCCCCAACATTTTACCCTTAGTCTATCCACAATTGACCTTTCCAGATACCTAAGAGGCCAGTAAGGGGCGTGCATAAGCGCACTAGTGTGCCTGCCATCCTCTGTCCAATTGTCTCTCCCTATCTCATTTATCTTTTCTTCCATGCCTATATCTTTCCCTCTATTCCGCATTGACTTATTTTATTTTTATTCTTATATCTTCTGTATTTTTTCTTCGATATATTTTACTATGTGTATATATTCTCTATAACCTAAAATGTGTATTGGACAAAACAAACAAACAAACAAACAAACAAATAAATAAATAAAATAAAACCAAGAAATAAGGGAGAAATTTTCTGATAGTGAGAACGATCAACCGATGGAACAGGTGTTGCCTTTGGAAGTTGTGGGAGCTTCATCCCTGGAGGCTATCAAGAAGAGGTTGGACCACCATATCTCAGAAGTGGTGTAAGGTCTCCTGCTCAAGAGGGGTGTGTGTGTTGGACTAGATGACCCACAAGCAGGCGTGGGCTACTGCCCGGATGGCGGGGCGGAACGCAGTGGGGTAGCAAAAATGGAGCTCCATCCCAGAGCACCTAATTTGCACTGAAAGATGTTGAAAGAAAATGCATAAGCCATGCCCACAGTGTGGTAGGAAAAATTTTGGTAGCTCTTCACTGCCTACAAGTTCCCTTCCAACTCTGTTAATCTGTCAAGGGCCCAAAGTCATGCAGGCATCGTTCATGCCTCAGTCAAGACGAGAACTCTCAGTCGCCTGGTTGTTGACCTAGAACCACCCAGGCAACTTTCATGCCTAAGGCCAGAATAGACCTCACTATCTCCTGGTGGTTGGGCCAAATTTACCCCGCTGGCTTTCATCCCTAGGGCAGGACTAGAACTCAGCATCTCCTGGTGATCGGCCCGAACTTACCCAGCTGTCTTTCATGCCTAAGGCCGGACTAGAACCCACAGTCTCCTGGTGATTGGCCCAAAGTCACCCAAGGGCTGGAAGGAACCTCCGAGGTCTTCTAGTCCAACCCTTGCTCAAAGCCGGAGACCTTACACCACCTAATTCAAAATAGTTAACCAATTTTTTAAACCCTCCAGTGATGACTTTGGGGAGGCAAGCTATTCCATTGATTAATCGTTCTCACCGTGGGGGGGGGGGGGGATTGAGCATTTTTTTTGCGCAGGCTGAGCCTCCCCTGCCCCTCCTATCTTCAATTCAATTCAATTTATTGGATTTATATGCCGCCCCTCTCCGAAAACTCGGGGCGGCTAACAACAGTCATGAACAATATACATGAATAATATACAGTAAAAATCCAATACTAAAAACTAACTTAAAACCCTTTAATGTATAAAACCTTCAATCACCCCCAGCTCCACTTCCTGAAACCCTTCCCCATCGCTCATCCTTGCAAATGTCTCCGATGGAGGGTAGGGATGCTGGCTGGTAGAATCCAGAATCTGTCCTCAAGCCCTCCTCCTCCTCCCGTTAATTGCTCTAACCCTTGGCCTCTCCACTTATCTCTCTTGACACACCACCAGTGAGGGGTTTGGCCCCTGCCTTTCCCTCCCGACACACTCCCACATTTTTGAGCCACAAAGCAGTTTGTATCCCAGCCCCTCCATTGCTTTTTCTTGTTTTTCCAATTCTTCTTCGGATTTTCATCTTAGTCTCTGAAAAAAGCATCTTGGAGATATATCCTGGTTAGTTTATGAATCCTTTTGGGGGGAGGGTTTCCTGACTCTCACAGATGGGAGGGAGAAAGGAATTCTGGACGTTGTATGGCCAGCGTTCTTCTAAATAATTCTCTCCAAAAAACTAGTCCTGTATTTATAACCAATTACAGTGATACCTTGTCTTACAAACTTAATTGGTTCCGGGACGAGGTTCTTAAGGTGAAAAGTTTGTAAGACGAAACAATGTTTTCCATAGGAATCAATGGAAAAGTGATTAATGCGTGCAAGCCCAAAATTCACCCCTTTTGACAGCCGAAGCGCCCGTTTTTGCGCTGCTGGGATTCCCCTGAGGTTCCCCTCCATGGGAATCCCCACCTCCGGACTTCCGTTGCCAACGAAGCACCTGTTTTTGCACTGCTGGGATTCCCCTGCTGGGATTCCCCTGCAGCATCACAAAAACACAGAAGTCTGGAGGTGGGATTTCCCGTAGAGGGGAGCCTCAGGGGAATCCCAGCAGCACAAAAATGGGTGCTTCGCTGGCAACGGAAGTCTGGAGGCAGGGCATCCCAGTGGCAGTGATGGGTTTGTAAGGTGAAAATAGTTTGTAAGAAGAGGCAAAAAAATCTTAAACCCCGGGTTTGTATCTCGAAAAGTTTGTATGACGAGGCGTTTGTAAGACAAGGTATCACTGTATTTGTTTGTTTGTTTACTTACTTACTTACTTACTTACTTACTTACTTACTTACTTACTTACTTACTTACTTACTTATTTTGTCCAATACACAATAATACACAATGAAGGTTACAGAGGATATATACGAGTAGAATGTATCAAATAGAGTATAAAAGAGAAAATATAGGAGTAAATATAACAAGAGAGAATAGCAGAAAAGACACAAGAGATTTCTATGATTACTTCAGCTTCAACCGCAACAACACATATAGACTCAGACACACAATCACAACTCACATTTCTTCTCTGCTCCTCCTTCATCCTTGTCTTTCGAGTGGGCAGGAAATAGTGCAATTGTACGTGTTTTAGTTCCAGGAAGGACTTCGGTGAGGTTCTCCAGGGAGATCCGCAGCTTTGTCCTGACGCAGCCCACAAATCTTTTCATGCTAAACAGTTGGAATAAGGATTTCTTCCCTTGGGGCGATGATGTTTCTGTTAGCAAAGGATCCCTAACGTTTTCTAGGGTGGTGGGAGCGAGCTAAGAGCATAGAATAACAGAGTTGGAAGGGACCTTGGAGGTCTTCTAGTCCAACCTCCTGTTCAAGCAGGAAACTTTACTGGTCCAAATTTTGTCCAAACTTATTTATTCATTATTTATTTAGTTAGTTCCAGACCCATCCTAGACTACTGCTCATCTATCTGGAACCCATACCACATCTCAGACATCAACACCCTTGAAAATGTCCAAAGATATTTCACCAGAAGAGCCCTTCACTCCTCCACTCGAAACAGAATATCCTACGAAAATAGACTAACAATCCTGGGATTAGAAAGCTTAGAACTACGGCGCCTAAAACACGATTTGAGTATTGCCCACAAGATCATATGCTGCAACGTCCTACCGGTCAATGACTACTTC
Source organism: Erythrolamprus reginae (assembly GCF_031021105.1). Taxonomy (NCBI): domain Eukaryota; kingdom Metazoa; phylum Chordata; class Lepidosauria; order Squamata; family Dipsadidae; genus Erythrolamprus; species Erythrolamprus reginae. The sequence goes on along the minus strand of NC_091950.1, from coordinate 419,085,329 downwards.
AGCTTCAACCGCAACAACACAAGAGCACGCAACAGATTCAAACTTAATACGAACCGCTCCAAACTTGACTGTAAAAAATATGATTTCAACAATCGAGTTATCGAAGCGTGGAACTCATTGCCGGACTCAATTGTGTCAACCCCTAACCCCCAACACTTCTCCCTTAGACTCTCCACAATTGACCTCTCCAGGTTCCTAAGAGGCCAGTAAGGGGCATACATAAGTGCACTGGTGTGCCTTTCGTCCCCTGTCCAATTGTCTTTCCTTTCTCTCACTTATCATATATATTTTTTTCCTTTCATATATCCTCTCCTCTAAGTTCACTTTACCCTTATATATATTACTACATGTCTATTTTTCTTCCTATGTATTTGTGTATTGGACAAATGAATAAATAAATAAATAAATAAATAAATAAAAATAGTTCTATTTGTATACTGCCCAACTCCCTAAGGACTCTGGGTGGCTCACGGCAAAGAAGAACAAGACATACAGTATTAAAACATTCGGACAAAGAGAAACTGTTTAAAAACAATTTAAAACCTACAATAAGACCATACATATCATTTATGGTTGGATCTTGTTGATGTATCATCTGATCAACGGCCCTGGGACTGCCGGAAAAACCAGGTCTTTACAGCTTTCTGGAAGGCCAATAGAGTGGGGTTTTTATTTATTTATTTATTGTTAGAGTTGAAAGGGACCATGAAGGCCATCGAGTTCAACCCCCTGCCCAAGCAGGAACCTTATAGTACACCAGTCAAGTGGCAGTTCAATCTTCTCTTAAAAATGTCCAGAGTGTTGGAGTTCACAACGTCCGCTGGTAGGTTGTTCCATTGGTTGATCGCTCTGACCGTCAGGAAGTTCCTCCTTATCTCCATGTTGAATCTCTCCTTGGTCAGCTTCCAGCCGTTGTTCCTCGTCCGGCCCTCTGGTGCCCTGAAGAATAAAGTGATCCCCTCCTCTCTGTGACATCCTCTCGTATACTTGTAGACTGCTATCATGTCCGCTCTGGCCCTCCTTTTCTCTAGGCTATCCATGCCCAGTTCCCCCAGTCTCTCTTTGTAAGTCTTGGTTTCCAGTCCCTTAATCATCTTGGTTGCTCTTTTCTGCACCTTCTCCAGAGTTTCAATGTCTCTTTTGAAGTGTGGTGACCAGAACTGAATACAGTACTCCAGGTGTGATCGGACCAGGGCGTAGTAGAGTAGTATTAAGACTTCCCTGGTCTTGGAGTGTATTCCCCTGTTGATGCAGCTTAGGATTGTGTTGGCTTTTTTAGCTGCTGCTGCACATTGTTGGCTCATGTTTAGTTGATTGTCCACCAAGACTCTGAGGTCTCTTTCGCCGTCGCTACTGCTAAGAGGGGTTTCTCCCAGGTTTTTTCTGCCTAGGTGAAGGACTTTGCTCTTGTCGATGTTAAACATCATTTTGTTGGTGTGGGCCCACTGTGTTAGCCTGTCTAGGTCTTTCTGTAATTTGAGCCTGTCTTCTAGGGTATTGGCTACCCTCGCCAGCTTGGTGTCGCCTGTGAATTTGATCAGTTGCCCTTCTATTCCCTCGTCCAAGTCGTTGATGAAAATGTTGGGTGGTACGGATCACAGGAGGTAGCTGGTTCCCGAGAGCCGAAGCCGCCACAAATTTTTGTCACGGGACTTCAGGGATGCTGCAATGGTTGTAAGTTGTGAAAAACAGTCATAAGTCTGTGCCATAAAAGACCTCAGAATACTAATATCCAATGACCTGAGTGCCAAAGCCCACTGCAGCAAGATCGCCAAAAAGGCGACCGGTTCGGTCCCACAGAGTTGGCCTTCTTCGGGTCCCGTCGACTAAACAATGTCGTCTGGCGGGACCCAAGGGAAGAGCCTTCTCTGTGGTGGCTCCGACCCTCTGGAACCAACTCCCCCCTGAGATTAGGATTGCCCCTACCCTCCTTGCCTTTCGCAAACTCCTTAAAACCCACCTCTGCCGTCAGGCATGGGGGAACTGAAACATCTCCCCCTTGCCCATGTTGTTTTGGTGTTGGATTGATTGTGTGCTTGTTTTTTAATATTTTGGGGTTGTTTTTTATGAATTTTTTAGCTTAAAATTGAAATTGGATTGGTGGGTATTGGATTTGTTACTATGTATTGTTTTGCCATTGTTGTGAGCCGCCCCGAGTCTGCGGAGAGGGGCGGCATATAAATCCAATCAATCTAATCTAATCTTTAAGTGTAGTCAACCTAATCCTACGCAGCTTTTGCTCCGTCAATCTCACTAATTCTGGGAGTTGAAGTCCAAATATCTTGCAAGTTGCCAAGGTTGGGAAACACTGCTTTAAAATATAAGTCTACTAATTTGAACATTCTACAGACATTTACAGTTTTTGATTTACCTCCTTGCATCCCGTTCAGCAGAAAATAAAAACCTGCCTCTCCCTCCCAGCATTTCATCTCCTTGCAGCTAGTTTCACTTTCAGTTTCACACCTGGCTGGCCTGCTTGCAGCCTCCAATCAGTTGAGGGTCGGGAGGCTGATCATGAGTTGCTTGGCTTAACAGGCTCTGTTCTGTTTGCTGCAAGGAGGTAAATTGCTGAGAGGCAGAGGCCAAAGGGTGGGAGTAGGTGAGTGGAGCTACATTCATTGTATAAGAAGGAGCAAGTTACCCTCTTTTGAGGGGTAAAAAATGTGTGTCTTGTGCTCTGAAAAATATGGTACTTTCCCTACTGGTTCGTACGGCGATAGATGTGCGCCCGAACCCTAACACTAACTCTATGTCACTTCTGCATGCACAGAAGCCTTTGCACATGTGAAGGGGGGAGTTTCAGTCGTGGTGACCTGGAGGACCGATTCGGGAATGTGGACAGCCGACTATTGCTGTCAATTTGGCGAGTGGCAGCAAATTTCTGCTACCGGTTCTAAAGAACCGGTCCAAAATGGCAGCAATCCACCCTATATTTGTATGCTGCTCCTCTCCAAGGACTTGGGGCGCTCACAGCATGTACAAAAAAACAAGAAACAATAATAACAATCCAATTAATACATTTATTTATTTATTTATTTATTTATTTATTTATTTATTTATTATTTAGATTTGTATGCCGCCCCTCTCCGCGGACTCGGGGCGGCTCACAACAAGGCATAAACAAATCGTAACAAATCCAAATAAATTTAAATATTTTTTTTAAAAGTTTAAAAAGAACCCCAATATACTAACAACACACACAAACATACCATACATAAATTGTACATGCCCAGGGGAGATGTTTCAGTTCCCCCATGCCTGATGGCAAATGTGGGTTTTAAGAACTTTACGGAAGGCAGGGAGAGTAGGGGCAGTTCTAATCTCCGGGGGGAGTTGGTTCCAGAGAGTCGGGGCCGCCACAGAGAAGGCTCTTCCCCTGGGGCCCGCCAACCGACATTGTTTAGTTGATGGGACCCGGAGAAGGCCCACTCTGTGGGACCTAATCGGTCGCTGAGATTCGTGCGGCAGCAGGCGGTCTCGGAGGTATTCTGGTCCAATGCCATGAAGAGCTTTAAAGGTCATAACCAACACTTTGAATTGTGACCGGAAATTGATTGGCAGCCAGTGCAGACTGCGGAGTGATGGCGAAACATGGGCAAATGCCTCCTTCGCCACAGCTGAAAGATGGTTCTCTAATGTGAGCTGTGGATCGAGGAGGACGCCCAAGTTGCGGACCTTCTCTGAGGGGGTCAATAATTTCCCCCCCCAGGGTAATGGACGGACAGATGGAATTGTCCTTGGGAGGCAGAACCCACAGCCACTCCGTCTTGTTTGGGTTGAGTTTGAGTCTGTTGACACCCATCCAGGCCCCAACAGCCTCCAGACACCGGCATATCACTTCCGCTGCTTCGTTGACTGGACATGGGGTGGAGATGTAAAACTGGGTATCATCAGCGTACTGATGATACCTCACCCCATGCCCTCGGATGATCTCACCCAGCGGTTTCATGTAGATATAGCAGGGGGGAGAGGACCGACCCCTGAGGCACCCCACAAGGGAGAGACCTCGGAGTCGACCTCTGACCCCCCACTAACACCAACTGCGACCGGCCGGAGAGGTAGGAGGAGAACCACTGAAGAACAGTGCCCCCCACTCCCAACCCCCCCAGCCGGTGCAGAAGGATACCATGGTCGATGGTATCGAAAGCCGCTGAGAGGTCAAGGAGCACCAGGACAGAGGATAAAACCCTGTCCCGGGCCCGCCAGAGATCATCCATCAACGCGACCAAAGCAGTTTCCGTGCTGTAACCGGGTCTGAAACCTGACTGCTGGGGACCTAGATAATTGGCTTCTTCCAAGGACCATTGGAGCTGGAGCGCCACCACCTTCTCAACAACCTTCCCCATAAAGGGAAGGTTGGAGACTGGGCGATAGTTATTAAGTACGGCTGGGTCCAGGGAGGGCTTCTTGAGGAGGGGGCGCACGAGCGCCTCTTTATAGAGAGTTGGAAAAACTCCCCTCCCCAAGGAAGCATTGGTAATCTCCTGGACCCAGCTCCGTGTCACCTCCCTGCTGGCCGAGACCAACCAGGAGGGACACGGATGCAGTAAACAGGTGGCGGAACTCACAGATTCAATGGCCTTGTCCACTTCATCAGGTGTCACCAGATCAAACTCTTCCCGGACAGGTGGACAAGTACGTGCCCCAGTCACCTCGACTGACTCGTTGTCAGTCGACTTTGTTTCCCAATTGGAGTCGAGATCGGTCCGGATCTGAGCGATTTTATCAGCGAAAAACGTGTTAAAATCCTCAGCACTGCTCTGCAAGGGCTCCCCAACTCCCCCCTGATTAAGCAGGGAGCGGGTCACCCTAAACAGACCGACCGGGTGGGATTCCGCTGATGCAATCAAGGCGGCATGGTACGCGCATCTTGCCGCCTTGAGCGCCACTTTGTAAGTCTTAATAAAAGCTCTTACAAGTGTTCGATCAGATTCAGACCTACTCTTCCTCCATCGCTTCTCTAGACGTCTCTTCTGGCGTTTCAACTCCCGGAGCTCCTCGTTGAACCATGGAGCTCTACAGGGTCTAGCGCCACGGAGAGGTCGCAAAGGCGCAATCCGGTCAAGAGCCTCCGCTGCGGCCTTGTTCCAGGCTTCCGCAAGAGACTCTACCGAACTGTGGACAAGTGCCTCTGGAATAACCCCAAGCGCCGTCTGAAAGCCCTCTGGGTCCATCAGGCGTCTGGGGCGGAACATCTTAATTGGTTCCGCCTCCCTGCGGGGAAGGATTGGAGCCAGGAAGTCAAGCCGTAGTAGAAAATGGTCTGACATTAAAAAACAGTCTTTAAAATTCTAATTAAAAAAGAAAAACCATCAGTATCATTCATTCAACAATCAAACTAAAGCATTCATTGGTCAGGGGAAAAGATCTAAGGGACCCCAGGCCTGGCAGCAGAGATGAGTTTTTAAACTCTTCTGGAAGGCAAGGAGGGTTGGGGCAGTGCAAATCTCCAGAGGGAGCTGATTCCAGAGGGCTGGGGCCCCCACAGAGAAGGCTCTTCCCCTAGGTCCTGCCAGCCGGCATTGTTTGGTCGACGGGACCCTAAGGAGACCAACTCTGTGGGACCTCACCGGTCGCTGGGATTCGCGCGGCAGAAGGTGGTCTCGGAGATAGTCTGGTCCTATGCCATGTAGGACTTCATGTAGGGCTTTTTTGAACACCTATTCTTTGTTTCAAGGGTGGGTTCCACTTACCTTCGCTGCCGATTTGTATTGCAACATTCTGCGCATCCACGCACTTCCCCACGTGAAATTTCAATACTGCGCATGCTCCATAGAGGGATTCAGCCCGAAACGCAGCTAAGGAGGTGGTCAGCTGTGCTTCGGGTTAAGAAAATAAGCTGAGAAAGAAGAGAAACAATCCAAAGACATAAAATTCAGCCCCCCCAAAAAAGATGGCAATGCCCACGGAACGGCGCCACCCGAAACAGATGTGTGACACCATTTTCATGTCACCAGCAGGTCACTAACAGTTTGGGCAATCTGACCCAAATCGGGAGGACCCCACCACCCTTGCTTTGTTGATTTTAAATTTGTTTACAGGACAGTATTCCGGTTTTATTTTATTTTATTTTAGTTTTAGTTTAGTTTTATTGGATTTATATGCCGCCCTTCTCCGAAAACTCGGGGCAGCTAACAGCAATCATAAACAGTATACAATAATAATCCAATATTAAAAGCGAATTAAAAACCCCTTAATACAAACAACCAAACATACATACAAACATACCATACATACAATTGTAAAGGCCTAGGGGGAGAAGGAATCTCAATTCCCCCATGCCTGGCGGCAGAGGTGGGTTTTAAGTAGCTTGCGAAAGGCAAGGAGGGTGGGGGCAATTCTAATCTCTGGGGGGAGTTGGTTCCAGAGGGCCGGGGCCGCCACAGAGAAGGCTCTGTTATTTTATTTGGATTCATGTTGGCATGGCGTTGATGGCTGTCCTAGGAAACCTTGCAAACTTCTAATTGATTGATTGATTGATTGATTGATTGATTGATTGATTAGATTTGTATGCCGCCCCTCTCCGAAGACTCGGAGCGGCTCACAACAAGAAGCAATACAAATCCAATGCTTAAAAACAATTTAAAACCCTTAATATAAAAAACAACCATACATCTCATACAGACCATACACAAAGCGGAAACGGCCCAGGGGAATCAATTCCCCCATGCCTGATGACAGAAGTGGGTTTTGAGGAGTTTGCGAAAGGCAAGGAGGGTGGGGGCAGTCGTAATCTCCAGGGGGAGTTGATTCCAGAGGGTTGGGGCTGCCACAAAGAAGGCTCTTCCCCGGGGTCCCGCCAAACGACATTGTTTAGTCGACGGAGAAGGCCAACTCTGTGGGACCTAACCGGTCGCTGGGATTCGTGCGGCAGAAGGCGGTCTCGCAGATATTCTGGTCCGATGCCATGAAGGGCTTTATAGGTCATAACCAACACTTTGAACTGTGACCGGAAACTGTGATCGCCAAACTAATGGCCAGGGATTGCCTTTCTCTCCAGCTCAGTTCTCAAAGCTGGGAAACGTGAAGAATTTTTTTCGAAAACTCGAGTTCCAACTGTGAGCCGCTGAAAGGACAGGGGGGATGAAAGAAGAAAGAAGAAGCTATAAAAAGAAATGTCCTTGTTCCTTGCAAGTCTAAATGGGAGACGTACATGTGTTTCGTGTTTTGCCCTTCAGCGGGCCTTGTCAACTCCAGTGTGAAATCAAGATTTCAGGAATCACGCAAAACCTTTGTGAGGCAAGGGATAGATTCGTTGCTACAGGCTGCAGCCACAACTGTGGTGCCCTTCAGTCAGATAACGTTGCGCTGCCGACCACGGAAGAAATCCACAACGGGGGTTGATGGGAGGTCAGATGAGGACAAGGCTGAGCCAGGTGTGAACTCCTACCGTGCCTTGAAGAGTTCTGGGTGGTGTTTTTTTTTAATCTACCGAACGCACTTGGCTCTTTGGGAGGATGTAAACATTAGAGAAACATCTTTCAGCTGTGGCGAGGGGAGCGTTCGCCCAGGTTCGCCTGGTGCACCAGTTGCGGCCCTATTTGGACCGGGAGTCACTGCTCACAGTCACTCATGCCCTCATCACCTCGAGGTTCGACTACTGTAACGCTCTCTACATGGGGCTACCTTTGAAAAGTGTTCGGAAACTTCAGATCGTGCAGAATGCAGCTGCAAGAGCAATCATGGGCTTCTCTAAGTATGCCCATATTACTCCAACACTCCGCAGTCTGCATTGGCTGCCGATCAGTTTCCGGTCACAATTCAAAGTGTTGGTTATGACCTATAAAGCCCTTCATGGCATCGGAGCAGAATATCTCCGAGACCGCCTACTGCTGCATGAATCCCAGCGACCAGTTAGGTCCCACAGAGTGGGTCTTCTCCGGGTCCCGTCAACCAAACAATGTCGCTTGGCGGGACCCAGAGGAAGATCCTTCTCTGTGGCGGCCCCGGCCCTCTGGAACCAACTCCCCCCAGAGATTAGAATTGCCCCCACCCTCCTTGCCTTTCGAAAGCTGCTTAAAACCCACCTCTGCCGCCAGGCATGGGGGAACTGAAATACACTTTCCCCCTAGGCCTTTACAATTTTATGCATGGTACATCTGTATGTATGATTGGTTTTTATATAATGGGGTTTTAACTGTTTTTAGTATTGGATTTTGTTATACAGTATACTGTTTTATTGCTGTTGTTAGCCGCCCCGAGTCTGCGGAGAGGGGCGGCATACAAATCCAATGAATGAATGAATGAATGAATGAATGAATGAATGAATGAATGAATGAATGACGTATTGAGTTCCAACGAGACTTTGGTTCTGCGCATGAGCGAAAGCAAAAAAATCATTGAAATCTCGCGCATGTCCTCTCACGAGGTTTGTCCTCCTCCGCATGAGCCGGAAGGGACCTTGGGAGCCAGTGAAGGGCTGCAAAATTTTTTACTACCATGCACTGTGGCTGTGGCTTATTTTGTAGGTGTGGCTTGTCGACCATGTGACCAGGTGGGAGTGGCTTGACGATCATGTGATCAGGGGGTGGTTTAAAGGTCATGTGAGTGGCTTAAAGGTGGCCAACTTGATGTCACTCACGCCAAGGGTTTGGGTCAGGGTGCCTGGCCTCTCCTCGCCTCAAAGAGAGACAATTTCCCTCTCTATTTACTATTACTGAACATCCAAAATATACTATTTAATTCTATGTATATGTGCCCTATGTTTACATACGCATTACACACAGGCACACAAAAATGTACATTATCTACTATATAAGCTGTATGTTTATGTACACACACACACACGCACACACTGCTCTTCTAAAATTATACACATTCAATCTCATTTAATGTGATAGGAAAAATATAAGCAGAGCCCAGAAGTGGGAGGGGGGAGAACAAATTCAAAAAAAAATTCTTTTTTTTTTAAATAAACTTTATTGATTTTCTTAAAATTGACAAACATACAAACACACATTTAACATAAAATTGGGGTTGCAGATACCCCGCTTGTTCAAGAAGTCAAATTGCATTACAGAAAAAAGAATACATTATTAATATGTTAAGTCAACCTATTACTTTAAGTGAAAAGAAGAAATTTTATATTACCTTATAATGAAAGAAAAAAACAAAACAAAACATAAACTTCATATCTAAGCAAAGTACAAACACAAAAATTAAATCCTAACCATACTACTATTGTGCATTTTTAATTCTTCTTTTTGTCTATCTATGTATACACTTTATTCCAAATCACATAAAATTCAGATTCTTCTTGGTTATTTAACCGTCTTGTCATCATATCCATTTCAGCGCAGTCTAATATTTTCTTAATAACCTCCTTCTCTTTGGGAATATCTTCCCCCTTCCAATTTTGCGCATATACTATCCTGGCCGCTGTCATTATATGAATAACTAAATGTAAAATATCTTTCTTATATTTCTGTTTGTTTATACCTAGTAAGTAAAATTCCGGAGTTTTTTCTATCTCTTGCTTTATTATTTATTTTATTATTCTTTCTATCATTTTCCAATATGTCATGACTTTGCTACAGCTCCATCATTGATGATAATATGAACCTATTTCTTTTTTACACTTCTAGCACAATGGGGACATATTAAGGAACATTTTCGCAATTCTACTTGGTGGAAGATGCCACCTATAAAACATCTTAATTTGATTTTCCTTTAGCGATACCGACTTGGTCATTTTCCAATTTCTGCATACCTGACCAAAATTTTTCTACCAGTTCTGTGTACCTGGCCAAATTTTTTCTACCGGTTCTGCATACCTGACCGTACCCGTAGGAAGCCATCACTGCTCCCGAACCTCCAGCAGCCCTAATACGGTCTCTTGCTTCAGCAGCGGATTGGACTAGAAGCTCTCCAGGGTGCCTTTCCACTCTGTTGATTCTGGATTCTATATCTCCTGGACCTGATCAGAGGCCTCCTGAAGAAGAAAGCAACCACAGGTCAGGCAGGGCAGGAGGTGGTGGCCGGAGCTCCCTTGTGGCCGGAGCTCCCAGGCCGATAAAGGAAACACTCGTCCATCTGACACGTTGTCAGCTCTGGCTGTTTGCTTATAGCTGGTGCCCTTGTCTCTCTGCCCCGCTTTGCTTCTGGTCCCAGGGAGGGTGCTGTGAATTAAAAGCACTTTCTTTGCCCCCATCGAGTCAAGTGGTGTGAACTCCACTTGTCTCAGCAACCACATTCCTGGTGGAAAGAGTCGGCTCCTTGATGGGACTTCTCTCCTCCAAGTTGCATGATCCTCCTCCTCCTCCTCATCGGCTCCCCAGCGCACAGGGTCAGTGGCCTCTCGGATAACCCTTTGCCTTGAGCTGATAATGAAAAAATGTGGGGTCAACCTTTGGCCTCAAACCCCCCCCCCCCCCCTCTGACTAGGGACCCTTTGCGGTCGGAGGCTCCACAGGGAAGTTTGGTTTCTGTTTTGTTTTTGAGAATTTAGAGTAGACTAGAGCCGGAAGGGAACTTGGAGCAGTGAAGGGTCGCAATTGTTTTTTTACTACCACACTGTGGGCGTGGCTTATTTTGTGCGTGTGGCTTGCCCACCATGTGACCAGGTGGGAGTGGTTTGACGGTCACGTGACCAGGGGGTGGCTTAAAGGTCAGGTGACTGGCTTAAAGATGGCCAACTTGACGTCACTCACGTTAAAGGGTTAGGAACTAAAAAAGGTTCACCATCACTGCCCTATACACTCCAGACAAGTGGCTTTCCAGTCTCTTCTTGAAAGCCTCCAGTGATGGAGTAACCACAACTTCTGATGGCAAACTGTTCCACTGGTTAATTGTCCTCAATTGTCTCCTCAATTCCAGATGGCTTCTCTCCTTGATTAGTTTCTATCTGTTGTTTCTTCTCTTGCCTTCTGTTCTGAAGCACTGTGAGTACAGTGGTACCTCTACTTACAAACTTAATTCGTTCCGTGACCAGGGTCTTACGTAGAAAAGTTTGTAAGAAGAAGCAATTTTCCCCATAGGAATCAATGTAAAAGCAAATAATGTGTGCGATTGGGGAAACCACAGGGAGGTGGGAGGCCCTGTTTCCTCCCAGGAGATTCCTAGAGAGGCCCCACGGAGGCTTCTCCCTGTCTTTTGCGGCCCTGTTTCCTCCCAGGAGATTCCTAGAGAGGCCCCCCGGAGGCTTCTCCCCACCTTTTCCAGCCCTGTTTCCTCCCAGGAGATTCCTAGAGAGGCCCCACGGAGGCTTCTCCATGCCTTTTCCGGACCTGTTTCCTCCCAGGAGATTCCTAGAAGGCCCCACGGAGGCTTCTCCATGCCTTTTCCAGCCCTGTTTCCTCCCAGGAGATTCCTAGAAAGGCCCCCACAGGCTTCTCCACACCTTTTCCAGCCCTGTTTCCTCCCAGGAGATTCCTAGAGAGGCCCCCCGGAGGCTTCTCCACGCCTTTTCCAACCCTGTTTCCTCCCTGGAGATTTCTAGAAAGGCCCCCGGAGGCTTTCTCATGCCTTTTCCAGCCCTGTTTCCGTCCAGGAGATTCCTAGAGAGACCACCAGAGGCTTCTCCCTGCCTTTTCCGGTTACAGTTTTGGAGGCTCAGGTTTGTAAGTGGAAAATGTTTCTTGAGAAGAGGCAAAAAAAATCTTGAACACCCGGTTCTTATCTAGAAATGTTCGTAAGTAGAGGCCTTCTTAGGTAGAGGTACCACTGTACAAGTCCACGTGGTGTTGCTATCGTGGTGACACACTGGTGACCTCGATGCTTTTTCCCAGCAGCACGGTGCTTTGCATGCCAGATTGCCACATATTTGGCGCACACAAACAGAGACGGTCAGCTGGGTGTATCAAAAATAACCCACTCCAGTTGTGAAATCAGGAACGCTGCGTGGACATTCATCAAAGCGGATGAATCAGAGAGATATGGTAGTCATTATTACTTGGAACTCTCGCAATGAAGCAACTGAAAAATATTCTCGGGAGAAAAATTTTCCCCGTCATCCAGGTCAGGGTTCTCCCAAAAGTGCATAGTTCCAAAAGTTACCTGGATTTTCTTTTTCCTCCCCCTTGAAGGTGTTTTGCTTCTCATCCAGGGAGCTTCTTCAGTTCTGACTTCTTAGAAGGAAGCTTGCTAATATCCTCCTGGAAACTAGCTAAAGTTGTTTATTTATTATGCCGCCCAACTCCCGGAAGGACTCTGTTGTTTTTGAAGGTGTCTGTTTAGCTCTTCCTTCTCTTAAGCTGCTGGTTGGCCTTTGAATTATGACTCAGCCACCTTGATGAAATGTGTATTATTCGTAAGATAGGAATGTCTCCCAACTGCCTTGATGTATATGGCTGTCAGTGGTCTGTTCTTGATCAACAATGCCTGCTACTCACTCTTTCTTTCTTTCTTTCTTTCTCTCCTTCCTTTTTTCCTTCTTTCTTTCCTTGTTTTTTTTCCTTTCCTTGTTTTCTTCCTTCCTTCCTAATTTCCTTGTTTTCTTTTCTTTTTTATTTTTTTCCTTCCTTCCATCTTTCTCTTTCCTTCTTTCTTTCCTTGTTTTCTTCCTTCCATCTTTCTTCCTTCCTTTCTTCCCCCCTTCTTTCCTTTCCTAGTTTTCTCCTTTCCTTCCTTCCTTGTTTCTGTCTTTCTTTCTTCATTTAGAAAATTCATATTTCCACCTACTTGCACGTGGTGACTGAAGGCAGCTTACACGACATATTAAATATATTATTCTGTCTCATTAAGCAGATTTAACAAAATAACATAGTTGGAAGGGACCTTGGAGGTCTTCTAGTCCAACTCCCTGCTCAAGTAGGAGACCCTTTTGTCATTTCTGACAATAGGGTCCAGGAGGTGTAGAGTCCCCCACACCTTCTGGAGGCAAGTCGTTCCACTGATCGATTGTTCTCACTGCCAGGAAATTTCTCCTTAGTTCTAGGTTGCTTGCTTGTTTGGGTCTCCCTTTATATCTGTTTTGGTGGGTAAGAATAGAATAGAATAGAATGGAATTTTTATTGGCCAAGTGTGATTAGACACACAAGGAATTTGTCTTGGTGCAGATGCTCTCAGCGTACATAAAATAAAATATACATTGGTCAAGAATCATGTGGTACAACACTTAATGATTGTCATAGGGGTCAAATAAGCAATGAAGAAGCAATATTAATAAAAATCTTAGGATACAAGCAACAAGTTGTTGTTATTATTATTATTATTATTATTATTATTATTATTATTATTTATTAGATTTGTATGCCGCCCTTGTATACAGCCATACAGTCAACATGGGAGGAAATGGGTGAAAGGAATGATGAGAAAAACTAGTAGAATAGAAGTGCAGATTTAGTAGAAAGTCTGACAGTGTTGAGGGAATTATTTGTTTAGCAGAGTGATGGCGTTCGGAAAAAAACTGTTATTTTGTCTAGTTGTCCTGGTGTGCAGTGCTCTGTAGCGACGTTTTGAGGGTAGGAGTTGAAACAATTTGTGTCCAGGATGTGAGGGGTCAGTAAATATTTTCCCCGCCCTCTTTTTGACTCGTGCAGTATACAGGTCCTCAATGGAAGGCAGGTTGGCAGCAATTGTTTTTTCTGCAGTTCTGATTCTCCTCTGAAGTCCGTGTCGGTCTTGCTGGGTTGCAGCACCAAACCAGACAGTTATAGAGGTGCAGATGACAGACTCAATGATTCCTCTGTAGAACTGTATCAGCAGCTCCTTGGGCAGTTTGAGCTTCCTGAGCTGGCGCAGAAAGAACATTCTTGGTTGTGCTTTTTTGATGATGTTTTTGATGTTAGGTGACCATTTTAGGTCTTGAGATATGATAGAACCTAGAAATTTGAAGGTCTCTACTGTTGATACTGTGTTGTCTAGTATTGTGAGAGTTTCTACGGTTTTGAGTGTGTTCAGTTCTAGATTGTTCTGGTCACACCACAAGGATAGTTGTTCAACTTCCCGTCTGTATGCGGATTCATCATTGTCTCGAATGAGTCCGATCACTGTTGTATCATCTGCAAACTTCAGTAGGAGACATATGTGCCGCTTTATTCAATAAACAAGACCTTCCCTTCTGTTCCTCAGTACAGGGTCATCTCTATCCAATCTACCATAATATCATTCCAAAAGATAGAATAGAGCCGCAATAGATTTTCAGTTCTGGCCTTGAGCCTTCAAGCATGGTCAAGTTCTAATCCTAAATCATTCAGTGTTTTGTTTGCCAATTTTTTTTTAAAAAAAATTGGCAGTCCTCTTCCTTCTGTCACGTTCTCGGCAGAAAAGCTGAATTGACTTCCCAACAAGTCAATTGGGCTTTTAAAAGACTTTTTGTTCCTTCTTTTCCTTCCTTCCTTCCTTCCTTCCTTTCCCTCTTAAGGCAAATCCATCACAATAGACCATTTGTAATCCCGGATGGAAACTGACAAGGATCGCTGGGCTCAAACCACGCCATAGACCAAAGGCTGGTTTATTAGCCTCCGGTGGCCTTAAATGTATCGTTTTTCCATCTGATAAAAAGCACAAACTCTTCCTCCAAGACACTCCGGTTAAAGCACGTGCTGCAAATATGAATTTCAGAGTTGGCTTAAGCCATAGGAATCTTAGACTCAAGTTCTCTCCCACTGCAAAAAAAGTTCTTGTCCAGTCAAAATCTCGTAGTATTAATAGTGCAGACTTAGTAAATAGTTTGACAGTGTTGAGGGAATTATTTGTTTAGCAGAGTGATGGCATTGGGGAATAAACTGTTCTTGTGTCTAGTGTGCAGTGTTCTATAGCAACGTTTTGAGGGTAGGAGTTGAAACAATTTGTGTCCAGGATGTGAGGGGTCAGTAAATATTTTCCCCGCCCTCTTTTTGACTCGTGCAGTATCCAGGTCCTCAATGGAAGGTAGGTAGGCAGCAATTGTTTTTTCTGTAGTTCTGATTCTTCTCCGAAGTCTGTGTCGGTCTTGTTGGGTTGCAGAACCAAACCAGACAGTTACAGAGGTGCAGATTACAGATTGCAGATTGTTGGGGGCAATATATGCTCTGTAAACCGCTTAGTTTCAAGTTTCAAGTTTTATTGGATTTATATGCCGCCCCTCTCCGAAAACTCGGGGCGGATAACAACAATCATGAACAATATACAATAAAATCCAATACTAAAAGCAAATTAAAACCCCTTAATATATAAAAACCAAACATCCATGCAAACATACCATGTATACAGTTGTAACGGCCTAGGGGGAGAAGAAGTCTTAATTCCCCCATGCCTGGCGGCAGAGGTGGGTTTTTAGTAGCTTACGAAAGGCAAGGAGGGTGGGGGCAATTCTAATCTCTGGGGGGAGTTGGTTCCAGAGGGCTGGGGCCGCCACAGAGAAGGCTCTTCCCTTGGGTCCCGCCAAGTGGCATTGTTTAGTTGACGGGACCCGGAGAAGACCCGCTCTGTGGGACCTAACTGGCCGCTGGGATTCGTGCGGCAGAATCCTGAGAGAAGGCTGTAAAGCACTGTGAAGCGGTATATAACTCTAAATGCTATTGCTAACTTTTGTAGCCATCCATAACCTGGGTTATTTTCTTGCAGAGATTTTATTGCCCAACTACAAATCTAAATAATAATAATAATAATAATAATAATAATAATAATAATAATAATAATGTAATATCACGGCTAGAAGTAAGTAGGGTTTGCCATCCGTGTATATACAAGCCACTTACCCTGTCAGCCAGGAATTAGCGATTCAGGCATATAAGTTAACATTAAACAACAGATTGGCTTTCAAATTACTTTCCCTTGGACTGTAAGAAGAGCCAATCAGTCAACCCGAAAGGAAATCAAAATTGACTGATTTTGGAAGGACAGACACCGAAGCTAAAGCTCAAATACTTTGGACAAGAGGGAACTCCGAGTCTGCGGAGAGGGGCGGCATACAAATCTAAATAATAAATAAAATAAATAAATAAACCTTTAAGTTAAGCACACATCTCACTTAATAACAATTTTGCTTAGCAACAGATATCCTGATTCCAATTACGGTCATAAATCAAGGACTACCTGTCTCCTTATTTTGCTAGCTTTGTTGCTAACGTGACCAAAACAAACCAAGAGTTATTTCCTTTTTTGGTCCTGACTAACGACCAAAGAATCGAAAACCATACACAAATTTCTGATGAGTTTTTATAAACCGAAACTGGTGCCCGCGGTAATTAGGTTTTTGGCCACCCAAACGCTTCAGAAATGTCAAAAAAGCCCACAGGGTTTTCCTGTCTGCGTCAGCATTTTATACGCCTGGTTTTCTGCCTCTTGAGAAGATGACAAATTAGAAGTGTATAATTAAGAAAGCCAAGCGTTTTGCAAAAAAAAAGGGAAGCAGCCAGGGCCTGCTGGGGCATCGGAGGAGAGAAAGTGACATTTATTTATTTGTTTGTTTGTTTTGTCAAGTACGTATTGGTGGTATACAAAGATATAACAATATTTATATAAATGATACTAGGAAAAGATAAACATTAGGACAGGGGATGGAAGGCACTCTGGTGCACTTATGTACTCCCCTTACTGACCTCTTAGGAATCAGGAGAGGTCAACAGTGGACAGTCTAAGGGTAAAGTTTTGGGAGTTAGGTGATGATACTACAGACTCAGGTAGTGAGATCCATGCATCAACTACTCGGTTACTAAAGTTGTATTTCCCGCAGTCGAGTTTAGAGCGGTTTACTTTAAGTTTGTATCTGCTGTGTGCTCATGTGTTGTTGTGGTTGAAGCTGAAGTAGTCGTTGACAGGAAGGACGTTGTAGCAGATGATTTTATGGGCTATGCTTAGGTCGTGTTTAAGATGACGTAGTTCTAAGCTTTCTAAACCTAGGATTGTAAATCTAGTAGCGCAGGGGACTCTTTTGTGAGTGGAGGGCTCTTCTAGTAAAGTATCTCTGGACATTTTCCAGGGTGTTTATGTTTGAAATATGGTGCGGGTTCCAGACTGATGAGCTGTACTCAAGGGCATGCCAGTCATCAAATGAACGCCTTCTTTGGCCTTCACAAATTTCAGTTGTATGGCTGGGCATATGAATCGCCTTCGCTTCTCCATGTTTCCCTCTGAAAATAGTATTTTTAAAAAAAACAGCAAGGAAAATTAAACAATGTCGTTTGGCGGGCCCCAGCGGAAGAGCCTTATCTGTGGTGGCCCCAGCCCTCTGGAACCAACTCCCCCCCGGAGATTAGAACTGCCCCTACCCTTCCTGTCTTTTGTAAACTACTTAAGACTCACTTATACCGCCAGGCATGGGGGAGTTGAGACACTTTTCCCCCAGGCTATTTTTTATACTTTGTTTTGTGTTTGGTATGAATGTTGCCGTTTGGTTTTTAAGTAATGATAGGGTTTTATATGGTTTTAATATTAGATTTGTTCAACTGTTTATTGTTTTTATTGCTGTTATGATCCGCCCCGAGTCTTCGGAGAGGGGCGGCATACAAATCTAATAAATAAATAAAAATAAATTCTATTCTATTCTATTCATTCCATTCCATTCTATTCTATTCTATTGTTATTTCCCAACCATTAGAAATAAAATAAATTAGAAGAAAGCAAAACCTCTGGTTTGAGTAAAAGTCCATTGCATGACAACTATTGTTGTTGGATTTTTTGGAAACATACAAACAAATCTAATAAATAAAATAAATAAAATAAAATAAAATAAATAAATAAATAAATAAATAAATAAATAAATAAATAAATAAATAAATAAATCAATCAATCAATCAATCAATCAATCTGTAAGGTGGAGAATTCCCCAAACAAGGGGAAAAGTTTGATTTCACGAAGAATGAGACACACTGAGGTTTTTCATCAGGAGTTAAATTGGAGATATGGGCCAGGAAGTCAACTTGGAAAGAAGCCACAGTGTTTTCTTCCAAACTGGCAGCTTTAGGATGGGAGGACTTCAACTCCCAGAATTCCCCAGGCTGCATGCTTTCTGATGGGTGGGAAGAGGTCAGAATGAAAGCATTGGATTCAAAGCGATTTCATGTCCCAAGTTGACTTGTCCATTCTGGAAGAGTCTCGAGATGAACAAAGGGATTAAAACTAAGTGACAAATTAAGAACAGAAGAAGATATTTGTAGCTCAGGGTTGAACGGTGAGGTCCTCAGAGATTGGTGGTTTTCTTGTAGACGTTTCATGACCCAACTAGATAACGTCATCAGTGCTAGAAGGAAGTGGGGTTAGTTCCCTGTTTATATAGCAGTGGTGATGAACCTTTAAATAATAATAATAATTTATTAGATTTGTATGCCGCCCCTCTCCGAGGGCTCGGAGCGGCTCACAACAGGACAAAACGCAATATACAAATCCAATAGTTAAAAACAGTTTTAAAAACCCTTATAAAAGTAATCATACAACACAAAGAAACCATACATAAATTATAATAGCTAAGGGGTATATTAATTTCCCCATGCCTGGCGACATAGATGAGTTTTCAGGAGTTTACGAAAGGCAAGGAGGGTGGGGGCAGTCCTAATCTCCAGGGGGAGTTGGTTCCAGAGGGCTGGGGCTGCCACAGAGAAGGCTCTTCCCCTGGGCCCCATCACACAACATTGTTTAGGACCCAGAGAAACCCAGTGTTGGAGTTGTCACAACTTCTGGAGGCATGTTGTTCCATTGGTTAATTGTTCAAACTGTCAAGGAATTTCTCCTTGGTTCCAAGTTGCTTCTCTCCTTGTTTAGTTTCCACCCATTGCTTCTTGTTCTACTCTCAGGGGCTTTGGAGAATAGCTTGACTCCTTCTTCTTTGTGGCAACCCCTGAGATCTTGGAACACTGCTATCATGTCTCCCGTGGTCCTTCTTTTCTTTAGACTAGTTCGTACCACCGTTCATCGTAGGCTTCCCCTAAATCCTCCTTTGTTGCTCTCTGTTGGTTTTGGGTTGTTGTTTTTTAAAATCTTCTCTTCCCAAGCAAAAATAAAAAATTAATCCACGGGCGCTATCGGAGGAAACATCAGTTTACTTCTCCGAAGCGTCAGTTTGTCTGAATTTGTTTTCCTTTCCAGATTCCAAGTTTGGGGTTTGCGTGTGTGTTTGTGTGTGTGTGACTTTTGAACATGCTCCTCTGGTTGGGAATAGCCGCCCCTCCTTCCCTGCATGTGAAAAATCACAGTTGCTTTTCATCAATCATCTTCCTTTTTCTTTTTCTTTCTTTTTTTTTGCTCCAGCATTTTGGGAAGAGAGGGGGGGTGGGGGTGAAATAACAGTACGGGAGCAACTGTTTTTTTGTTTAGTCTGGGTTTTTCGCATGGATAAGCCTTAGCGAGACCAAAAGAATAGCTTGTCATCTTGGTGGAAAGCCAGGGTTCGTTTGTTCGTTCGTTCATTCTTTCTTTCTTCCTTCCTTCTTTCCTCCTCCTCCTCCTTCTTTTTCTTCTTATTCTCCTCCTCCTCCTTCTTCCTCTTCTTCTCCTCCTTCTCCTCCTTCTTCTCCTTCTTCTTCTCCTCCTCCTCCTTCTTCTCCTTCTCCTTTTCCTCCTCCTCCTTCTTTCTTCTTCTTGTTCCTCTTCCTCTTCTCCTCCTCCTCCTTCTTTCTTCTTCTTGTTCCTCTTCCTCTTCTTCTCCTTCTTCCTCCTCCGCCTCCTCCTCCTTCCTCTTCTCCTTCTCCTTTTCCTCCTCCTCCTTCTTTATTCTTCTTCTTCCTCTTCTTCTTCTCCTTCTTCCTCCTCCTCCTTCTTTCTTCTTCTTCCTCTTCTCCTCCTTCTCCTTCTCCTTTTCGTCCTTCTCTTCTTCTTCTTCTCCTCCTTCTCCTTCTTCCTCTTCTTCTCCTCCTTCTCCTCCTCCTCCTCTCCCTACTTCTCCTTCTCCTCCTCCTCCTTCTCCTTTTCCTCCTCCTTCTCCTTTTCCTCCTCCTCCTCCTTTCTTCTTCTTGTTCCTCTTCCTCTTCTTCTCCTCCTCCTTCTTCTCCTTCTCCTCCTCCTCCTTTTATCTTCTTGTTCCTCTTCCTCTTCTTCTCCTCCTCCTTCTTCTCCTTCTCCTTTTCCTCCTCCTCCTTTTTTATTCTTCTTCTTCCTCTTCTTCTTCTCTTCTTCCTCCTCCTCCTCCTTCTTTCTCCTTCTTCTTCCTCTTCTCCTCCTTCTCCTTCTTCTTCTCCTTCTCCTCCTTCTCCTTTTTGTCCTTCTCTTCTTCTTCTTCTTCTCCTCCTCCTCCTTCTCCTTCTTCCTCTTCTTCTTCTCCTCCTCCTCCTCCTCCTCTTCCTCCTCCTTCTTCTCCTTCTCCTTCTCCTCCTTCTTTCTTCTTCTTCCTCTTCTTCTTCTCCTTCTTCCTCCTCCTCCTCCTTCCTCTTTTTTGCCCAGGGAAAAAACACAAGGAGATTTTTAAAGCAACATTTAAAATTTTAAGGGGGGGAACGAGGACAGGAAGGCATTGTGGGTTGTCCAGCAAGCACGCTTTGTCCCAGCCCATTGGTCTCCATCCATCCGTGGGGTGAGTGTCTCCCCCCTCCCGACTGTCAAAATGATGGAAGCTTTATTTAGGCAGGGAGCATCTGAGATTCATTTAACCTTGTAGCGTTGCTTCTGTGTGTGTACATCCATCTCTGGGCATTTTAAAACCCAAGTGCTTCAGCTGAACTTTTGAACTTGTTGAAATTTCAGGCCGAATGAAAGGAAGGAAGGAAGAAGTCAGAAATACGGAGGAAGAGACCAGACAGCCGGCTCTCTCTTTTCACAGATCTTTTAAGATCTGAGCAACCACTCAAGCGCCTACAAGGGGACTGAGACAAGTCCCCTAGCGTTGCTCCTTAAAGCATTATGCTTTCTACATTATTATGTATTGTGCTTGGCCAATGAAGTATTCTAACTTATTCTGTTCTGCTCCATGTCTGTTCCATTCTTTGCCGCCAGAAGTTGTGGCTGCTTCAACGCTGGAAGTTTTTGAAGAAGAGATTAGACAACCATTTGTCTAAAAGGATGTAGGGTTTCCAGTCTAAGCAGGGGGTTGGACTAGAAGATCTCCAAAGGCCCCTTCCAATAATGTTATTCTGTCATTCCATTCCACTCCACTCCACTGCACTCCATTCTATTCTATTCTATTCTATTCTATTCCATTCCATTCCATTGCATTCTAAACACCAGTTGTTAGTGTTTAGCACTGGAGATTTTTAAGAAGAGACTTAACAGTCACTTGTCTGAAATGGTATCTTCGGCTTCAGCAATGGACTCGAAGACCTCTAAGGTCCCTTCCAGCTCGATTCTGATTCTGATTATTTCTGATTCTGATTCGATCCTATTCTATTCTCTATTCTATTCTATTCTACGTCATTTGGAATACTGTGCACAATTCTGGAGATATTGATCAAATTGAATGGGTCCAAAGACGGGCCACAAGAATGGTGGAAGGTCTTAAGCATAAAACGTATCAGGAAAGACTTCATGAACTCAATCTGTATAGTCTGGAGGACAGAAGGAAAAGGGGGGACATGATTGAAACATTTAAATATGTTAAAGGGTTAAGTAAGGTCCAGGAGGGAAGTGTTTTTAACAGGAAAGTGAACCCAAAACAGGGGGACACAATCTGAGGTTAGTTGGGGGAAAGATCAGAAGCAACGTGAGGAAATATTATTTGACTGAAAGAGTAGTAGATGCTTGGAACAAACGTCAAGCAGACGTGGTTGGTAAATCGACAGGAACTGAATTTAAACAAGCCTGGGATAAACATAGATCCATCCTAAGATAAAATACAGGAAATAGTATAAGGGCAGACTAGGTGGACCATGAGGTCTTTTTCTGCCGTCAGTCTTCTATGTTTCTATTCTACTCTACAGTATTCTGTATTAATGACCATGGAGTATAAGCTGCACCTTTTTCCTCCCTAAAAGAAGGTGAAATCTGGGTATGTTTTATACACCAAATGTATGTATGTACACGTAGCCTCTGAAACAGAGCTTTGCAAGGCTGAAAGCAGCCTTTTAAATGGAGCTTTGTAAGGCTAATATACCTGTTCCGGGCTGTTTGCTAAGGATGCTGGGAGGCAGATTTTTTTTTTCTTATTTCCCTCATCAAAAACTAAGCTGCGTCTTATATTCCGGTGCATCTTATAATCCGAAAAAATACAGTGTGTCGATTATCTAATACATGCTTGACAAAATAGATCAATAAAAATAAATGAAATAAAAAATAAATGGATAAAACTCTGGTTTTCTTTACAAATGAGAACTGGACACTGTTGTAGAGACTCAGGAAAGAGTGACAATAAATATATCATCAATTCTCTCCCCACCCTCCATTGAATTTATTTCCTTGGATCAACCTGCTGGAATGTCACCATCCTCTACTCTGGAACCAGCTGTTGAGTTATGGCAAGTCGTAAATTAAGAGGCAAGTGACAGAAAGCTTTGAAGAGGAGAGATAGAATTATCTGGGTTGCCCATGTTGGTCTTTCCATCAGGTTCAGCTGTAAACCAATTAATCTTAAACACAATATTACTCTTGTATGTTGATTGTTATCTTCACTCATGTACAAATACGTTAGCTTAATCCCACTGTGCATTTAAACACTAAAAAAGTACATGTATCCCTAAACTTATAACACAGGTCTATCAAAAAAAATTTTTTTGTAATCATCACAGTATTTCTATTCTATTCCTATTTCATTTCCTTTTTTTATTATTAAAATTTTATTATTTTTCAAAAAACAAAACATCACAAACAAACATAAAAAACCAAACAAAACACATAACATAAAGAGGAGCTACAATCGCTCCGCTCAAAATAGAAATCTTCATAATACAAAAAGGAAAAACTATTGTTAATTAGATCGATTCAGAGGAATAAAAGATGTCTATTACATTTCTCTATTTGAAAACATTTTAGAATGATACATTCAAATTAAGCATTTTTTTATTCAACCAAGTATAAACCCTTTCCCAAATTTTATAAAATTCTGATTCTTCTTGATTGTTCAATCCTATTTCTATTCCTTATTCTTATTCCTATTCTAATTTCTTTTCTATTCTATATTGTAATTATATTCTGTTCTTTTCTACTCTACTCTACTCTGCTCTACTCACTTAACTTCAGGGATTCCCTTCGCAATTGTGGCAAGGAAAGTCTTAACAAATGTTTCACTTAGCAACAGAAATTCCGAGTCATAACTCAAGGACTATACCTTGAGTTGTTGAGTGTACAGTGATACCTTGTCTTACAAACTTAATTGGTTCCGGGACGAGGTTCTTAAGTTGAAATGTTTGTAAGAAAAAACAATGTTTCCCATAGGAATCAGTGGAAAAGCGATTAATGCCTGCAAGCCCAAAATTCACCCCTTTTGCCAGCCGAAGCGCCCGTTTTTGCACTGCTGGGATTCCCCTGAGGTTCGCCTCCATAGGAAACCCCACCTCCGGACTTCTGTGTTTTTCTGATGCTGCAGGGGAATCCCAGCAGGGGAATCCCAGCAGCGCAAAAACGGGTGCTTCGCTGGCAACGGAAGTCTGGAGGTGGGGTTTCCCAGTGAGGGGAGCCTCAGTGAAATCGCAGCATCGCAAAAACACCGAAGTCCTCGAAACCCCACCTCCGGACCTCTGTGTTTTTGCAATGCTGCGATTTCACTGAGGCTCCCCTCACTGGGAAACCCCACCTCCAGACTTCCATTGCCAGCGAAGCACCCGTTTTTGCGCTGCTGGGATTCCCCTGCAGCATCACAAAAATACAGAAGTCCAGATATGGGGTTTCCAATGGATGGGAGCCTCAGGGGGAACCCAGCAGCGCAAAAACAGGTGCTTCGCTGGCAACGGAAGTCTGGAGGCGGGGCATCCCAGCGGCGGCGGTGGGTTTGTAAGGTGAAAATAGTTTGTAAGAAGAGGCAAAAAAATCTTAAACCCTGGGTTTGTATCTCGAAAAGTTTGTATGAAGAGGCGTTTGTAAGACGAGGTATCACTGTACTTGTATCAGCCTCTTTCACGTGGCCAGCTGAAAATCCTTCGACCCTGCTAATGAAACCATCCCGTCCCGTCAACCTCTGGATCGTCGCCCTTTAGCTTGCAGCCAAACCGGGCCACCTGGAAGTCGGTGCTGGTGTTAGCAGTTTTCACCCTGCCAGGATCTGGATCCAGATGGCTTTCGCCTTTTGAAGTCGCTTCCCCCTGATGTTAAATGTTAGGCTGTAATTTGGTTTGGCCCGAGACGCGCGTCGTGCATTCCTTCCTGTCTGCATGATAATAACGTCCGTCTTTCGGGCCAACTATGTTCCGCGACCTGCGGCTTCAAATCCTTTGTATTCCCAAGGACTTCCTTTTCAGAGAGAACGGTGAAAAAAAACACACACAAAAATATGGATTCCAGGTGTGACGTTTTGAGTGGAGGAGGCCGTTTGCAGAACCTGGGTAGACAAAGTCGAGATCTCAGAGTCCAGGTGATAGCAAGGTCGATGATGTTGATGATAGTCACCTTGTTTTTGTCAATGATGTCAGTGATAGTCGGTGATGTCACTCATAGTCACCTTGTTTTTCTCAACCAGCGTGCTGTCTGGTGTACTATGTGCCAGTACGTTGTCTGCTTATATGCGAAAATCCCACCATCTTGATCATCTGATTTTCAGTGGCTTTTGGGGGCCACTTTTTCAGGGCAGTGATTTCTGACAGTCTCAAAATGGGTGAACAGTGCGGTCAGGCGATAGGGAAAGCAAGTAGAATGCTTGGCTGCATAGGTAGAGGTATAACAAGCAGGAAGAGGGAGATTGTGATACCGCTGTATAGAGCGCTGGTGAGACCCCATTTGGAATACTGTATTCAGTTCTGGAGACCTCACCTACAAAAAGATATGGATAAAATTGAACGGGTCCAAAGACGGGCGACAAAAATGGTGGAAAGTCTTAAGCATAAAACTTAGCAGGAAAAGACTTAATGAACTCAATCTTATAGTCTGGAGGACAGAAGGGAAAAGGGGGACATGATTGAAACATTTAAATATGATAAAGGGTTCAATAAGGTTCAGGAGGGAAGTGTTTTTAATAGGAAAGTGAACACAAGAACAAGGGGACACAATCTGAGGTTAGTTGGGGGAAAGATCAGAAGTCACGTGAGAAAATATTATTTGACTGAAAGAGTAGTAGATGCTTGGAACAAACTTCCAGCAGACGTAGTTGCTAAATCCACAATAACAGAATTTAAACATGCCTGGGATAAACATATATCCATCCCAAGATAAAATACAGGAAATAGTATAAGGTCAAACTAGATGGACCATGAGGTCTTTTTCTGTCGTCAAACTTCTATGTTTCTATGTTTATCCTAAGAGTTTTATTAATATTGATTGTTTCTTCATTGCTTATTTGACCCCTATGACAATCATTAAGTTTTGTATAACATGATTCTTGACAAATGTATCTTTTTTCTTTTATGTACACTGAGAGCATATGCACCAAGACAAATTCCTTGTGTGTCCAATCACACTTGGCCAAGAAAGAATTCTATTCTATTCTATTCATTTTCAGGCTTGTATTCCCACTAGTTTGTAGCAGTATGGGTGTTATAGTTTTTGCATAAATTCCGGTGGAACATTTTGTGCAACACAGTTGTGCCGTAATTTGTAATCAGTCTGCACGATTTTCTTGCAGCAGCTGAGCACATGGTCTACAGTTTCATCAGCTTCCATGCACAAACTGCATTTAGCATCATTGGAGGATTTATCAATTTTGGCCTTTAGGGCATTTGTGCGAATTTCCTGTTCTTGTGCATCATCATCATCATCATTATCAGCAATACAAGACAGCAAACGAGATCACTATGCTGGATTTCATATTTCATCACCAGTTGGGCACTTCCCAAGCACCTAGGACTGCGTGATATAGTGGCAAATTATGTTTGCCGATCCCAGTAAAGTGGCCTTTTGCAGTTGACAGATGGAGATTTTGTCAATTCCGATGGTTTTCAAATGTCCGCTGAGCTCCTTTGGCACTGCCCCCAACGTGCCAAGGACCACTGGGACCATTTTCACTGGCCTATACCAAAGTCATTGCAGTTCGATTTTCAAATCTGCATATTTCGCAAATTTCTCTAGCTGCTTCTCCTCAATTCTGCTGTCTCCTGGGATTGCAATGTCAATGATCCATACTTTCTTTTTCTCCACAATCATGATGTCTGGTGTATTATGTTCCAAAATTTGGTCGGTCGGAAGTCAGAAATCACACAGTAATTTTACTTACTCATTTTCAACCATTATTCAGGCTTATGATCCCACCAGTTCTTTGCCACTGGTAGATGGTAGTTCTGGTACAAGTTCCAGTGGATCATCTGTGCCATAGCATCATGTCTATGCTATTATTATTATTATTATTATTATTATTATTATTATTATTATTATTATTATTATTTTATTCACAAAAAAAGTAATACACAGCAAATGAGATTGCATGATACCGTGGTCTTTCGAGACTGAAGGATGTCAATGCATTGTTGTTGTTGTTGTCATTTCAACCTGCATTGCTGAATTAAATATTTATTTATTTATTTGTTTATTTATTTATTAGATTTGAATGCCGCCCCTCTCCGTAGACTCGGGGCGGCTCACACCACGATAAAACAGTTCATAACAAATCTAATAATTTACAATTTAAAATATTTTAAAAACCCCATTTTTGAGCAGACATACATACAAACATACGATACATAAATTGTAAAGGCCCGGGGGAGATATCTCAATTCCCCCATGCCTGAGGACAAAGGTGGGTTTTGAGGAGTTTACAAAAGGCAAGGAGGGTAGGGGCAATTCTAATCTCTGGGGGGAGCTGGTTCCAGAGAGTCGGGGCCACCACAGAGAAGGCTCTTCCCCTGGGGCCCGCCAACCGACATTGTTTAGTTGACGGGACCCGGAGAAGGCCCACTCTGTGGGACCTAATCGGTCGCTGGGATTCGTGCAGCAGAAGGCGGTCTCGGAGATATTCTGGTCCGATGCCATATAAGAAGATGCCTCTAGAGAATGAGTAAAATGAGATAGATGACCATCCCTTCCTTATTATTATTTTTACTACTACTATTATTATTATCATCAATACAACACAGCAAATGAGATCACTATGCTGGATTTCGTATTTCATCACCAGTTGGGCTCAAGTTCTAGTGGATCATCTGTGCCACAGCATCATGTCTATGCATTATTACTATTATTATTATTAATTATTATTATTATTATTAATTATTATTATTATTATTAATTATTATTATTATTTTATTCACAAAAAAGGTAATATACAGCAAATGAGATTGCATGATACCGTGGTCTTTCGAGACTGAAGGATGTAGGGGTAGTGATTTCTGACAGTCTCAAAATGGGTGAACAGTGCAGTCAGGCGGTAGGGAAAGCAAGTATTTATTACTTGGATTTGTATGCCGCCCCTCTCCGAAGACTTGGCTGCATAGCTAGAGGTATAACAAGCAGGAAGAGGGAGATTATGATCCCGCTATATAGAGCGCTGGTGAGACCACATTTGGAATACTGTGTTCAGTTCTGGAGACCTCACCTACAAAAAGATATTGACAAAATTGAACGGGTCCAAAGATGGGCTACAAGAACGGTGGAAGGTCTTAAGCATAAAACGTATCAGGAAAGACTTCATGAACTCAATCTGTATAGTCTGGAGGACAGAAGGAAAAGGGGGGACATGATCGAAACATTTAAATATATTAAAGGGTTAAATAAGGTCCAGGAGGGAAGTGTTTTTAATAGGAAAGTGAACACAAGAACAAGGGGACACAATCTGAAGTTAGTTGGGGGAAAGATCAAAAGCAACATGAGAAAATATTATTTTACTGAAAGAGTAGTAGATCGTTGGAACAAACTTCCAGCAGACGTGGTAGATAAATCCACAGTAACTGAATTTAAACATGCCTGGGATAAACATATATCCATCCTAAGATAAAATACAGAAAATAGTATAAGGGCAGACTAGATGGACCAGGAGGTCTTTTTCTGCCGTCAGACTTCTATGTTTCTATGATGTCGGTGCATTGTTGTTTTTGTTGTCATTTCAACCTTCATTGCTGAATTAAATATAAGAAGATGCCTCTAAAGAATGACTAAAATGAGATAGGTGACCGTCCCTTCCTTATTAAAGCAACCTTAGAAAATTTGGCTCAATCTGCAAGCAAGAGAAGAGCGAAAATGCATTACTGCCCTTCTGGGATCAGGATCAAGAATAATTAAATCTCTTTATGTATTCCAAGGCCAGAAAGTTGACACCGCTTTTTCATATTTTCCTCAGCGACTAAGACGCCTAATCAAATAATATGTCAGGGGTATTGATCATGCAATTCTAAATTTGTGTGATATATCACAGGGGCCTTTTGTGATTACAGAATAGCCAGCGATTTATTATTTTTTTCTTTCCTTCTTCCTTTTTTTTAAACGGGAACTCATCTGTCTTGTGGTATTTATCTTGCGGCCGAGACAGTTTTTCCTTCTAATAAGCTGCAAATTTTGATGACTTGCCATTTTTGGGACACTGAGTAAAGCGATGTTTTTTCATTCTTCCTTTCTTTATTCCCAGCCTGGGTTCTCCTCACAGACAGAATTCTAAATGGATGCGTATAATTGAGTTAAGCTGTAAGACACCACACAAAAATCCTGTTACTTTTTTGTGCTACGTTTACTGCATTTGGATTTTTTAAAAATATACTTCAATATACACAAGGGAGAAAACAATATTGGATTAACGAGAGAGACAGTTTGGTCTTGTGGTTAAGACATCAGGCTATAAACCAGGAGACGATGAGTTCTCGTGTTGTTTTAGGCATGACAGCTGGCTGGGCAACTTTGGGCCAATCACCTGGAGATGGTGAGTTCTAATCCCGCTTTAGGCATGAAAACTGGCTCGATGACTTTGGGTTAATCACCAGGAGACTGTGAGTTCTAGCCCTGCCTTAGACATGAAAGTTGGTTGGATGACTTTGAGACAGTCACCAGGAGACAGTGAGTTCTAGTCCCATTCTAGGCATGAAAGCTGGCTAGGTGACTTTGGGACAATCACCAGGAGACGGTGAGTTCAAATCCTGCCTTAGACATGAAAGCAAGCGGTATGACTTTGGACAATTACTAGGAGATTATGAGTTCAAACCCCGTCTTAGACATGAAAGCTAGAAAAGTGACTTTGGTCCAATCACAAGAAGATGGGGAGCTAGCCCCACCTTTGCCATGAAAGCTGAGCGACTTTGGGGTATTCACCAGAAAACTATGAATTCTAGTCCTGTCTTAGCCATGAAAGCCAACTAAGTAATATTATCTAGTTTGGGTAGTGAAAAATCTGAAAAAAAACAAACAAGGTCACAATTCAAAGTGTTGGTTATGACCTATAAAGCCCTTCATGGTACCGAACCAGAATATCTCCGGGACCGTCTCCTGCCGCACGAATCCCAGCGACCAGTTAGGTCCCACAGAGTTGGCCTTGTCCGGGTCCTGTCGACTAAACAATGTCGTTTGGCAGGACCCAGGGGAAGAGCCTTCTCTGTGGCGGCCCAGACCCTCTGGAACCAACTCCCCCCAGATATCAGAGTTGCCCCCACCCTCGCCTTTCGTAAGCTCCTTAAAACCCTCCTCTGTCGTCAGGCATGGGGGAATTGAGATATTCCCTTCCCCTAGGCGTATAAAATTTATGCATGGTATGTCTGTATGTATGATTGGTTTCTTAAATTGGGTTTTTTTACATTACTTTTAATATTAGATTTGTTCATATTGTCTTTTTACTGTTGTTAGCTGCCCCGAGTCTACGGAGAGGGGCGGCATACAAATCAAATCAAATCAAATCAATAAACAAACAAATAAATAAATAAATAATCAGTCAGTCAGTCAGTCAATCAATCAGTCAATCAATCTGAAAGAGTAGTAAGAAGGCCACAGTTTTGTCTGTTTGAACAGGCAGATGAATTAAGGAGGTAAGCAGATCTGAAACCATACAGGTAGTTCTTCCACTTCCAACCATTCATTCAACCATATAAAGTTACATTGGCACTGAAAAAAGCAACTTAGAACCGGTCCTCAAACTTGCGACTATTGCCAAATTTCCCACGTCCAAGCATCCAAATTTTGCAACCGTCATAAAGACATACATGCCAAACATCTGAATTTTGCTTAACGCGATCACGGCGCTTGTGGGTGTGGGATTTTTATAATGGCCGTTGTACCTTTGAGTGGTCACTAAGCGAACAGTTATAAGTTGAGGACATGATCGAAACATTTAAATATGTTAAAGGGT
Organism: Erythrolamprus reginae; assembly: GCF_031021105.1. NCBI lineage: Eukaryota > Metazoa > Chordata > Lepidosauria > Squamata > Dipsadidae > Erythrolamprus > Erythrolamprus reginae. The sequence goes on along the minus strand of NC_091950.1, from coordinate 419,055,211 downwards.
TAAATAAGGTCCAGGAGGGAAGTGTTTTTAATAGGAAAGTGAACACAAGAACAAGGGGACACAATCTGAAGTTAGTTGGGGGAAAGATCAAAAGCAACATGAGAAAATATTATTTTACTGAAAGAGTAGTAGATCCTTGGAACAAACTTCCAGCAGACGTGGTAGATAAATCCACAGTAACTGAATTTAAACATGCCTGGGATAAACATATATCCATCCTAAGATAAAATACAGAAAATAGTATAAGGGCAGACTAGATGGACCATGAGGTCTTTTTCTGCCGTCAGACTTCTATGTTTCTATTGCCTGTTCAAAGCCTAAGATGGAGTTGACCAGATTTCTTACATGCATCAGGGGCATTTATTTTAAATTATTTTTTTACTAATGACATCTTAAGCACTTCTTGCATCCTGGACACAAATTGTTTAAACTCCTACCCTCAAAACAACGCTAACGAGCACTGCACACCAAGACAACTGGACACAAGTAGAGTTTTTTCTCAAACGCCACCACAGATAATTCCCTCAACACTGTCAAGCTGGAATAGAATAGAATAGAATAGAATTCTTTATTGGCCAAGTGTGATTGGACACACAAGGAATTTGTCTTTGGTGCCTATGTTCTTGGTGTGCATAAAATAAAAGATACATTTGTCAAGAATCATGTTGTAAAAAACATGTAATGATTACCATAGGGTACAAATAAGCAATTAGGAAACAATCAATATTAATAAAAATCTTAAGGATACAAACAGCAAGTTATAGTCATACAGTCCTAAGTGGGAGGAAATGGGTGATAGGAAAGATGAGAAAAAAATAGTAGTAATAGTAGTGCAGACTTAGTAAATCATTTGACATTGTTGGGGGAATTATTTGTTTAGCAGAGTGACTGCATTCAGGAAAAACTTGTTCTTGTGTCTAGTTGTCTTGGTGTGCAGTGTCCGGTAGCAACATTTTGAGGGTGGGAGTTTATTTATTTATTTATTTTGTCCAATACTGTACACAATGAGGTTTTTAGTGGGTATATATCCATATACACATAGTAAAATACACGATGAAGGTTATAGAGGAAATACTCATAGTAAAATATATCTAAGAAATAATAGAAAAGAAGATATAGAGTTGAAACAGTTTATGTCCAGGGTGCGAGGGGTCAGTAAATATTTTCACAGCCGTCTTTTTGACTGGTGCAAAATACAGGTCCTCAACTATTCACTAAGGCTTCATTACTATTACTATTAGTCTCCTCATTGCTCCTATCCCCCATCTCCTCCCGCTTATGACTGTATGACTGTAACTTGTTGCTTGTATTCTTATCATTTATATTAATATTGACTGTTTCCTGGTTGCTTCTTTGACCCCTATGACAATCATTGTGTTTTTTACCTCATGATTCTTGACAAATGTCTCTTTTCTTTTATGTACACTGAGAGCATCTGAACCAAAGACAAATGCCTTGTGTGTCCAATCACACTCGGACGGTAAAGAATTCTGTTCTGTTCTTAGTGCTTCCTACACATCGTGTATTTATTTTTTTTAAAGGCTCAGCCCCTTTTCTTCCCCTGCCATTATCCTTTCCCCTCCCCCCCCCGCCCCCCCCCCCCGCTGCAAATACATAAGCTGTGAAGATTTCATTCCGATTTGGGGCCAGAAAGCCTGCATTAAGATTAAATTCTGAGAAGCCTGTCTTCCAGGCGTTGTGTCTTTTGTTCTGGCGTCTTTTGTTGTGGTGTTGTTGCTGTTTGCGTTGTGTCCCAAGTAGGCTAAGAGGGTTTTCTTTTCGGCCTGTGGGCATCGTAGTTTTTGAAAGCGCTCTTTGGAAGGGGGGGGGGAGTCTTTAACGGGTGCCGAGAAGCTGACCTACAAAAGCCTGTGGTTGGGAGTGTGGGTAGAAATAACGGGCCTTGTCCGTTTCGTGGGAGGTTAAACCAGTTGAGTGTCTTAATCTCTGGTGCCGATCTCTTCCGACTTGATCTTGTCCGCCCTCTCAGACTCTCAGCCGCAGATCAAGGTGGATTTGCTGGCTGAACAGCATGCGGAGGGCCTTTCTGTGGCCACCTACTGCAACGTCTCCCTCCCCCCCCCCCTTCGCCGCCCTCTCTCCCCCCTCCCACCTTCTCAGTCCCCCTCTCCCGGCTGCTCTCCCTCTGCCCTTCTCCCTCTACCTCCCCTTCGCTCTCTCTCTCCCCCCTCTCTCTTTCTCTCTCTCTCCCTCTCTCTCGTTCCCTTCCCCTCCCGCCCCCCTCTTCCCCTTCCTCTCCCTCCTTCTCTCTTCCTTCCTTCCTCTCCCTCTCCCTATCTCCTTCTCTCTCCTTTTTCTCTCTCTCTCTCCTTCCTACTCCTTTTCTCCCTCCCGCTCTTCCTCTTTTCCCCTCCCCACTCCATCTCTCTTCTCCCTCTCCACCCTCCTCCCACTCTCTCCTCCCCCTCACTCCCAATCCCTCTCCGGCTCTCTCTTTCCTTCTTTCTCTCCTTCCTGCTCTCTCTCTCTCCCTCCCCTTCTCTCTCTCTCTCTCCCCCCTCTCTCTTTCTCTCTCTCTCCCTCTCTCTCGTTCCCTTCCCCTCCCGCCCCCCTCTTCCCCTTCCTCTCCCTCCTTCTCTCTTCCTTCCTCTCCCTCTCCCTGTCTCCTTCTCTCCTTTTCTCTCCTTTTTCTCTCTCTCCTTCCTACTCCTTTTCTCCCTCCCGCTCTTCCTCTTTTCCCCTCCCCACTCCATCTCTCTTTTCCCTCTCCACCCTCCTCCCACTCTCTCCTCCCCCTCACTCCCAATCCCTCTCCGGCTCTCTCTCTCCTTCTTTCTCTCCTTCCTGCTCTATCTCTCTCCCTCCCGCTCTTCCTCTCTTCCCCTCCCACCCTCTCTATCTCCCTCTCCCTGGTTAGGTCAAGATAGACAGACAGACAGACAGACACCCTATTTTTCCCAAAATAAGACATCCCCTGATAATAAGCCCAATCGGGCTTTTGCATATATGGCGAGAAGGTCAAACGCTTATTTAAGGTTCAAAACATATAAGGCAGGGTCTTATTTTTGGGGAAACATGGTAGATAGATAGATGATATATAGACATAGACAGATAGATGATATATAGACATAGAGAGAGAGAGAGAGAGAGAGAAAGAGAGAAAGAGACAGATGGACAGACAGACAGACAGACAGACAGATCTTATAAATAAATAATATATTTATATAAACATATATATACACACACACATGTATGTATGTACAGGTAGTCTTCCATTTACAATAGTTCATTTAGTGACCCAAGTTAAAACAGTACTGAAAAAAGTGACCTATGAACTTTTTTCACACTTATGATCTTTGCCGACGTCCGCACGGTCACGGGATCAAAATTCAGACGTGCCAACAGGCCAAGTTGCCAAAGGAACCAGTTTCACTTCACAACCATGTTACTATCTTAATCACTGCAGTGATTTACTTAACAACGGTGTAAGATGCGGCAAAATTCATTTTAACTGCCCAAAAACCTAGATCCCTTCTGGCTGTATTATTATGTGTTCCGTGTTTGGTTCTTACTAAATAGGCTGTGCAGAGAAGTTGAACAATCAAATTAAGGGAGTTGTAAGGGACCTTGTAGGTCATCCAGCCCACCCACCCCACCTCTGTCCAGTCCTACACCATTTCTGACCAACAGCAGTCCAATCTCTTCTTGAAAGCTCCCAGTTCTCATTGTATGTCTTAAGCCTCCAATCCCCAAAACATTAGTTTTTAAAGAGAAGGTCTGGCAGATAACAATTGTGGCTCTTAAACAACTATTCTGTCTTGCGTGCCGTATCCTTGCATTTTTTGGCACAAATCCTGCCCTTTTTATTTATTTATGCTCATTCCTAATATGTGCTAGGATTATAGAGAGGACTCTATCGGAATGCAGCTGTCCACCTACTCGTTGCATTCATCCATGTCTGGTTATTCATCAGAGTAACACCTCTATTGCGGATCGGCTTAGTAGCTCTGCCCCTTAGCAACGGCGATCAACAAATAATTATTGTTCATAACGCAGGGAATATAACAAGATCTTGCACGTCAAAGGCACATATGAGATTTCCTTTTTTTTAAAGTATAATATAATAATGTATGAATCACAAATATCCAGAAATTTAAGAATATTAAATTATCAATTCTTTTTAAAATTATATACTGAATTTGAATATTTTAATTACACGAATTCTTGTATCAATGATTAAGATAAGGCGGTAGGAATGAGAATAGATGTACATCTCCCCCTGCCTATGTAGTTTTCTGTGTATGATATGACTGTATGTATGTTTTTTATATATTGGCGTTTCTTGTTTTTTAGACTTTTTAAATGTATTATTGTTATTTTAGAGTTTAACTATTAGATTTGTTACTATATATTGTTTTTATCATAGCTGTAAGCTGCCCCGAGTCTACGGAGAGGGGCGGCATACAAATCTAATTAATAATAATAATAATAATAATAATAATAATAATAATAATAATAATAATAATAATAATATATTTACAGAAATGCCATCACTGGTATAGGGACTCCTGCTTGAGCAGGGGGTTTGATTAAATGGCCTTCAAGGTCCCTTCCAACACTAGTAGTAATCGGATGGACGGATGGATGGATGGATGGATGGATAGATAAATAGCTAGCTAGCTAGGAGTAAGATAAGTTGGTAAATCCACAGTAACTGAAGTGAAGCATGCCTGGGATAAACATATATCCATCCGAAGATAAAATACATATGTTTCTATTTTTCTATGTTTCTACGAGACAGATAGATAGATAGATAGATAGATAGATAGATAGATAGATAGATAGATAGATAGATAGATAGATAGATGATAGACAGACAGACAGACAGACAGATAGATCGATGATAGATCGATAGATCGATGATAGATCGATAGATCGATAGATCGATAGATAGATAGATCGATAGATAGATCGATCGATAGATAGATAGATACATAGATACATAGATACATAGATACATAGATACATAGATACATAGATACCCTGTTTCCCCGATAGTAAGACACCCCCGATTGTAAGACGTATCGGGGGTTTCAGGGGGGTCGGCTAATATAAGCCGTACCCCGAAAGTAAGACATATGTCTTACTTTCGAGGAAACATGCCGGGGGGGGAGGCCGATGACGTCGCTTCCAAGCTCCCCGCGCGCCCCTCGCCTTCGCCTCGCCGCGGCGCCACCGCCTCTTCCCCGGCTTGGCAAAGCAAAGGATGGCACTGGTCCGAAGCGAGCCGAGCGGGCGGCGGCTTGCAGCGAAGGCGCTCGTCCCAGCAACCGAGTCCTGCCGAGGCTCGGCTGCAAGCGGCCAGCGAGGCCGACCGTCTCCGAGGCGAGCGGCCGGAGCTGCGCCCTCCTTCGCCTCGCCGCGGCGCCACCGCCTCTTCCCCGGCTTGGCAAAGCGAAGGACGGCACTGGTCCGAAGCGAGCCGAGCGGGCGGCGGCTTGCAGCGAAGGCGCTCGTCCCAGCAACCGAGTCCTGCCGAGGCTCGGCTGCAAGCGGCCAGCGAGGCCGACCGGCTCCGAGGCGAGCGGCCGGAGCTGCGTCCTCCTTCGCCCGCCTCCTTTCCGGCAGGCAGGTGGGGCTGCCCAACTGCGCAGAGCGGCTCCTCCCCTCCAGACACACGCTTCCCCGACACGCGTCTGCGGCTCCACGCGTGCACGCCGCTTGGAGCCCTGAGGTTGAACTTGGAAAAGGGCTCACGAGGCTCCTGTCCCGCGGCTGCCCTTCTGGACTCTGGGGAGATGCCTTCGGGAACGCGACCCTTTCAATTTTTTCCCAATGTAGGACATACCCCGAAAGTAAGACGTAGCGGGGCTTTTGGGGGTAAAAAGAAAGTAAGACACTGTCTTACTTTCGGGGAAACACGGTACATAGATGATAGATAGATAGATAGATAGATAGATAGATAGATAGATAGATAGATAGATAGATAAATAGATAGATAGATAGATAGATGATAGACAGACAGACAGACAGACAGACAGACAGACAGACAGATAGATCGATGATAGATAGATAGATAGATAGATAGATAGATAGATAGATAGATACATACATACATACATACATACATACATACATACATACATTCATAGATAGATAGATAGATAGATAGATAGATAGATAGATAGATAGATACATAGATACATAGATACATAGATAGATACATAGATAGATAGATACATAGATAGATACATAGATGATAGATGGATAGATGATAGATAGATAGATAGATAGATAGATAGATAGATAGATAGATAGATAGATAGATAGATAGAAAAGCCCTGTGCAGCCTTGAGTCAATTTTTATGCCATGCTCTGGGTGTGTATGTGTGTGTGTGTGAGGGGGGGGGGGTTTGTCGCTTAATTACATGTAATCTGACTTGGCCTTCTAATCGAGAGGCCCAGCAGCTGTCTAGCTAGCAATCAAAGCTCTTAGCGCCCGCTGACATCCCCTTTGGCACCTGACCTCAGATGGCCCAGTAAAGCTCCAAGCCCTAACTGGGATCCTCTAAGCTGCCTTGGGGGCATTAAAGCACCAGGCGCAGCTCCTGGGTGTGAGACAGGAGAAGGCGAGGTGCGAAGTGAGCAACAGTTAACACTCTTTACCTTGCTGGAAGTGACAATCCCTTAAATGGCTGAGTGGGGGAGAAGAAGGGAGGGGCCTTAACGCAGAAATCCTCCTCCTCCTCTGAGACTTCTTAGCCAGGAGAAGGAAGGAGGGAGGGAGGGAGGAAGGGAGGGAGGAAGCGAGGAAGGAAGGAAGGGAGGACGAACCCTGGATTGCAATAGGGTTCAGGTCTGTTTTCTAGGGGCCTGTTAGAGAGGGGAAGGAAGGAAGGAAGGAAGGAAGGAAGGAAGTTGGACAAGGAAGGAAGGAAGGAAGATAGGAAGGAAGGAAGGAAGGAAGGAAGGAAGGAAGGATGGACCTTGGATTGCAATAGGGTTCAGGTCCGTTTTCTAGGGGCCTGTTAGAGAGGGGAAGGAAGGAAGGAGTGGAGGAAAGGGAAGGAAAAAGGGAAGGAAGGAGTAAAGAAGGAAGGAGAATGGAGGGAAGAAGGAAGGAGAGTGGAGGAAAGGAAAAGAAAAAGGGAGGAAAGGAAGAGAGTGGAGGAAAGGAAAAAAAGAAGAACAGAAGAAGAGTGGAGGAGAGGAAAAGGAAAGGAGGAAGGAAGGAGAGAATGAAGGAAAAGAAAAAGGAAGAAAGAAAGAAGGAGAGTAGAGGAAAGGAGAAAGGGAGGAGAGTGGAGGAAAGGAAAATAAAAAGGGAGGAAAGGAGGAGAGTGGAGGAAAGGAAAAAAAGAAGAAAGAAAGAAGAGTGGAGGAGAGGAAAAGGAAAGGAGGAAGGAAGGAGAGAATGAAGGAAAGAAAAAGGAAAATGAAAAAAGAAAGAAGGAGTAGAGGAAAGGAGAAAGGGGGGAGAGTGGAAGAAAGGAAAAGAAAAAGGAAGGAAGGAGAGTGGAGGAAAAGAAAGAAAAGTAAAAGGGAAAGGGAACAGGTGGTGGGAAGAGAAAGACAAGAGCTGGTCCACACAACTCAATTTCAGGGCCTTGACAGTCGCATTTCACACTTGATTCTTCCCTGTGGATCTGTGTCTAATTGGACAAATTTGAACAGCGGGCAGAAAAATCACCCAGGAGCTTTATATATACAGTATACAGTATATATAGTTTATAAATGGTTGCAGGTTTGAAGGCATGGTGGAAGGAAGGAAGGAAGGAAGGAAGGAAGGAAGGAAGGAAGGAAGGAAGGAAGGAAGGAAGGAAGGAAGTTTGACAAGGAGATGGAAGGAAGGGAAGGGAGGGAGGGAGGGAGTTGGGCAAAGAGAAGGAAGGAAGGAAGGGGAAGGAAGGTGGGAGGAAGAAAGGAAGGAGAAAAAAGGGAAGGGAGGGGGAGAGGGAAGGACCCAAGGCTTAGAAATAGATCCACAACTGTCACTTCTCTTCAAAATGGCTACCTTCTCATCTCATCAAACTGGAAGGTCCCTTCTGAAATTTAACTCATAGGAAATAACAGGTCTGACAGATGAAGACCTCTCAGAAGTCCCTTGTTTCCCCCAGTGCCAAATGATCACTTAACAAACAGTTGTAAGTTGAGGACTACCTGTAAACACACACACCCTCTCCAGCTATGCACTCGGACTCTGACGGGACCTCAGTTTTCCTCACATCACTCAAGACTGAAGTCTTCGTCCTTTAATCTCCCTTTTTTTGCCAGAAGTTTGGAAGATGATAGATGGATGGATGGATGGATGGGTGGGTGGGTGGGTGGGTGGGTGGATATAGATAGGAGAAAGAGATAGAGGGATGGATGGAGGGATAAAGAGATAGATAGGAGAAAGAGATGGATGGATGGATGGATGGATGAAGAGATAGATACGAGAAAGAGATGGATGGATAGATGGATGGATGGATGGATGGATGGATGGATGGGTAAAGAGATAGATAGGAGAAAGAGATAAATGGATGGATGGATAAATAGATAGATAGGAGAAAGAGATAGATAGATAGATAGATAGATAGATAGATAGATAGATGATAGAATTTGATAGAATTTGTAAATGAAATAAAAGGCAAATAAGAGTCTATACTACTTTTAAAAATTTCATGTAGGATAAAACTTTACTCTGAACAACTTCTAAGAAGAGCGGGGTGGATAAAAGACCTTATATATGTTTGATGTTTGTGTTGTTTTGTGTATATCAATGTAAAAAAGAAATGTACATTGATGTAATGTAACTTTTTTTAGTAAGACAGTGAGGGAAAAAATTTATTTAGATTTTTAATAATTGATAATGTTGTATAAAACTAATAAACATTTTTAGACAAGATAAGAGCCTCCATTGAGGGAGTAATAAGAAAATAAAAGTTTATATATGATTGATTTTAAGCAATGTGGCATCGTGGTAACAAAAATAGAGCTGCGCGGGCAGGCATAGGAACATAGAAACATAGAAGATTGACGGCAGAAAAAGACCTCCTGGTCCATCTCGTCTGCCCTTATACTATTTCCTGTATTTTATCTTAGAGAACAGTTATTTCCCGAACGCCATCACTCTACCAAACAAATATCAAACTATTTACTAACTCTGCACTGCTATTACTACTAGTTTTTTTCTCATCATTCCTATCACCCATTTAATCTAAAACCTAGGTGGGCAATTGAAAAAAGTGACTGACAATAAGTCCTCCTACTTATAGAAACATAAAGATTGACGGCAGAAAAAGACCTCCTGGTCCATCTAGTCTGGCCTTATACTATTTCCTGTATTTTATCTTAGGATGGATATATGTTTACCCCAGGCATGTTTAAATTCAGTTACTGTGGATTGACCAACCGCGTCTGCTGGAAGTTTGTTCCAAACATCTACTACTCTTTCAGTAAAATAATATTTTCTCACGTTCTTCTGATCTTTCCCCCAACTAACCTCAGATTGTGCCCCCTTGTTCTTGTGTTCACTTTCCTATTAAAAACACTTCCCTCCTGAACCTTATTTAACCCTTTGACATATTTAAATATTTCGATCATGTCCCCCCCTTTTCCTTCTGTCCTCCAGACTATACAGATTGAGTTCATGAAGTCTTTCCTGATACGTTTTATGCTTAAGACCTTCCACCATTCTTGTAGCCCGTCTTTGGACCCGTTCAATTCTATCGATATCTTTTTGTAGGTGAGGTTGCTGCAAGATTCGGCTCCTGCCCATGTACCAGAAGCCAAATCTTACGTGAGGATGCACGCTCAAACCAAATGTTGGTGATTTTCACCCATCTTTTCCCTCTGCACATGCACAGAAGCAAAAAATATCAGCGGAAATTATTATTTTTATTTATTTATTCATTTGTCCAATACACAAATACATAGGAAGGAAAATAGACATGTAGTAATATATATAAGGGTAAAGTGAACTTAGAGGAGAGGATATATGAAAGAAAGAAAATATATATGATAAGTGAGAGGAAGGAAAGACAATTGGACAGGGGACGAAAGGCACACCAGTGCACTTATGTACGCCCCTTACTGGCCTCTTAGGAACCTGGAGAGGTCAATTGTGGAGAGTCTAAGGGAGAAATGTTGGGGGTTAGGGGTTGACACAATTGAGTCCGGTAATGAGTTCCAAGCTTCGATAACTTGATTGTTGAAATCATATTTTTTACAATCAAGTTTGGAGCGGTTCGTATTAAGTTTGAATCTGTTGCGTGCTCTTGTGTTGTTGCGGTTGAAGCTGAAGTAGTCATTGCCCGGTAGGACATTGCAGCATATGATCTTGTGGGCAATACTCAAATCGTGTTTTAGGCGCCGTAGTTCTAGGCTTTCTAGACCCAGGATGGTTAGTCTATTTTCGTAGGATATTCTGTTTCGAGTGGAGGAGTGAAGGGCTCTTCTGGTGAAATATCTTTGGACATTTTCTGGAGTGTTGATGTCTGAGATGTGGTATGGGTTCCAGACAGATGAGCAGTAGTCTGGGATGGGTCTGGTAAAAGTTTTGTAGGCTCCTGTGAGTAGTGTGAGATTGCCTGAGCAGAAGCTGCGTATCTCATTCATCCTCACACAAACTTTGATTTCCGGCGCAGGCACCTCGCAGTTCTCCTCCTTCTCCTCCTTCACGATGATGTTACCTAGCTGGGTCAGGAAACGTCCGCAAAAAACCCGCCCAGAGTCTACAGTGTTCCCTTTGGATGAATGTCCTGCAGATCAGTTTGAGAGGAAGCGCAGCTGGAGGCAGAAACTTTCACATTTTTGCACCGTATTTGTTTAGTCTCTGTCTTCTCCTTCCCCCCCCCCAAAGGCAAAAACAAACAAACAGAAATAGCCTCCCACTGACCCACCATCCACTGGCAGGATTCGCTTTGCGCATCTCCGCGGCCAATTCTCTCGCGAGGGTCCCAGTTGGTTTCGCGGTGATGAATACCATATTCCACTGAAGCTAATCAGGCATTGTGAACTGTCAAGCCATCACTTCCCAGATGGAGGCTGACCCACAATTAGTCAGATTTTTTAAAGCTGTTGACCATTCTCTCCCTCCTTCTCTCTCTCCTCTCTCTCTCTCCCCTCTCTCTTTCACAATCTGTCTTTCTCTCTCACTCTGTCCTCTATTCTTTCACTCTCTTTCTTTCCTCTTTCTTTCTTTCTTTCTTTCTTTCTTTCTTTCTCTCTCCTCTAACTTTCACTCTCTCTTTCTCTCTCTCCTCTATCTTTCATCTTTCACTCTCTCTCTCTCCTCTCTCTTTCTCTTTCTCTCCCTCTCCTCTATCTTTCTATCTTTCACTCTCTCTCTCCTCTCTCTTTCTCTTTCTCTCCCTCTCCTCTATCTTCCACTCTCTCTTTTTCTCTCTCCTTTATCCACTTCCTCTCTCTCTCCTCTCTCTCTCTCTCCTCTTTCTATCTTTCACCTTTCCTCTCTCTTTCTCTTTCTCCCTGTCTTCTATCTTCCACTCTCTCTCTTTTTCTCTCTCCTTTATCCACTTCCTCTCCTCTCTCTCTCTCCTCTATCTTTCTATCTTTCACTCTCTTTCTTTCCTCTCTTTCTCTTTCTTTCCCTCTCTTCTATCTTCCACTCTCTCTTTTTTTCTCTCCTTTATCTACTTCCTCTCTCTCTCTCCTCTCTCTCTCTCCTCTATCTTTCTATCTTTCACACTCTCTCTCTCCTCTCTCTTTCTCTTTCTCTCCCTCTCCTCTATCTTCCACTCTCTCTTTTTCTCTCTCCTTTATCCACTTCCTCTCTCCTCTCTCTCTCTCTCCTCTCTCTTTCTACCTTCCACTCTCTCTCTGTCCTCTCTCTTTCTCTTTCTCTCCCTCTCCTCTATCTTCCACTCTCTCTCTTTTTCTCTCTCCTTTATCCACTTCCTCTCTCTCTATCTTTCTATCTTTCTATCTTCCACTCTCTCTCTGTCCTCTCTCTTTCTCTTTCTCTCCCTCTCCTCTATCTTCCACTCTCTCTCTTTTTCTCTTGCCTTTATCCACTTCCTCTCTCCTCTCTCTCTCCTCTATCTTTCTATCTTTCACTCTCTTTCCTCTCTCTTTCTCTTTCTCTCCCTCTCTTCTATCTTCCACTCTCTCTCTTTCTCTCTCTCCTTTATCCACTTCCTCTCTCTCCTCGCTCTCTCCTCTATCTTTCTATCACTCTTTCTTTCCTCTCTTTCTCTTTCTCTCCCTCTCTGTCTTCTATTCTCTCTCTTTTTCTCTCTCTCTTCTTTATCTTTCACTTCCTCTCTCTCCTCTTTCTCCTCTATCTTTCATTCTCTCTCTCTTTCTCTCCTCTATCTTTCACTCTCTTTCTATTCTCCTTCTCTCCCCCCCTCTCTCTTTTTCTCTTTCTTTCTCTCTCTCTCCTCTCTCTCTTTCTCTCATCCCCGTTGGGAACGATGCTGTAACATACAGCTCTAAATTGCTCCCAGGTTTCATGATGGTCTGATTAGCCGAACATTCAGAATGAACAACTACGCAGCAGGCTGAAGTGGTGGTTGGGGAGATTCCTGAAGGCCAAACAATGAGTCTGTGATCAAATTACTGCAGTCTGCAGCAGAAGTGTCCAGGGAAGACATTTCTAAAAGTGGAGCATTGTTGAAGGATGATCAAAGAGAGGAGCAACCTAGAATTAAGGAGAAATTTCCTGACAGTGAGAACAATTCGCCAATGGAACAGCTTGCCTTCAGAAGTTGTGAATGCTCCAACACTGGACGTTTTTAAGAAGAGACTGGACAGGCACTTGTCTGAAATGGTAGAGGATCTCTTGCTTGAGCAAGGGGTTGGACTAGAAGACCTCTAAGGCCCCTTCCAACTCTTCTGTTCTATTCTGGTCTGGTCTGCTCTGATCTGATCTCCAAACATAGAAACATAGAAACATAGAAACATAGAAGACTGATGGCAGAAAAAGACCTCAGGGTCCATCTAGTCTGCCCTTATACTATCTTCTGTATTTTATCTTAGGATGGATATATGTTTATCCCAGGCATGTGTAAATTCAGTTACTGTGGATTTATCTACCACGTCTGCTGGAAGTTTGTTCCAAGGATCTACTACTCTTTCAGTAAAATAATATTTTCTCATGTTGCTTTTGATCTTTCCCCCAACTAACTTCAAATTGTGTCCCCTTGTTCTTGTGTTCACTTTCCTATTAAAAACACTTCCCTCCTGGACCTTATTTAACCCTTTGAACATATTTAAATGTTTCGATCATGTGCCCCCTTTTCCTTCTGTCCTCCAGACTATACATATTGAGTTCATTAAGTCTTTCCTGATACGTTTTATGCTTAAGACCTTCCACCATTCTTGTAGCCTGTCTTTGGACCCGTTCAATTTTGTCAATATCTTTTTGTAGGTGAGGTCTCCAGAACTGAACAGAGTATTCCAAATGTGGTCTCACCAGCACTCTATATAGAGGGATCATAATCTCCCTCTTTCTGCTTGTTATACCTCTAGCTATGCAGCCAAGCATCCTACTTGCTTTCCCTACCGCCTGACTGCACTGTTCACCCATTTTGAGGACTGTCGGAAATCACTACCCCTAAATTTTTCTATTCTGAAGTTTTTGCTAACACAATACTGCCAATACAATACTCAGATTGAGGATTCCTTTTCCCCAAGTGCATTATTTTACATTTGCAAACATTAAACTGCAGTTTCCATTGCTTTGACCATTTATCTAGTAAAGCTAAATCATTTGCCATATTACAGACGCCTCCAGGAATATCAACCGTATTGCATACCTTAGAGTCATCGGCAAATAGGCAAACCTTCCCTACCAAACCTTCCCCTATGTCACTCACAAACATATTAAAAAGAATAGGACCCAGAACAGACCCTTGTGGCACACCGCTTGTAACCTGTCTCTGCTCAGAATACTCGCCATTAACAATAAAGCAGTGTTGTCTTGTTGTAGTTGTAGTAGTAGTCACTAATAGGAAGGACATTTTGGTATATGGTTTTATGAACTACAGTTAGATCAGATCGGAGGCCACGTAGTTGTAAATTGTCTAATCACAGTATTTCACGTCTGGTGGAGTAAGGTATTTTGTTACGAGCCAGAAGTGAAGGACTCTTCTTGTGAAATATTTCTGGACTCTCTCGATTGTATTTATGTCTGATATGCAATGTTCCATACAGGTGAGCTGTAGGATTGGTCTAGCAAATGTTTTGTATGATCTGGTTAGCAGTGTAATGTTGCCAGAGAAGAAGCTATGTAAGATTAGATTAACATCTCTGAATGCTTTTTGGCAATGTTGTTACAGTGGGTTCTGGCACTTAGGTCATTGAATATGAGTACTCCAAGGTCTTTGAATGAGTGAGGGTCATCTACAAGGTCCTTTCCACCAAGTTTGTATTTAGTATTTTGATTCTTTTTACCAATGTATAAGACAGAGCATTGATTGATTGATTGATTGATTGATTGATTGATTGATTGATTGGATTTGTATGCCGCCCCTCTCCGTAGACTCGGGGCGGCTAACAACAGTGATAAAAAACAGTATGTAACAATCCAATACTAAAACAACTAAAAAACTCTTATTGTAAAACCAAACATACACACAAACATACCATGCATCAATTGTAAATGCCTAGGGCAAAAGAATATCTCAGTTTCCCCATGCCTGAAGGCAGAGGTGGGTTTTAAGGAGCTTATGAAAGGCGAGGAGTGTGGGGGCAATTCTAATCTCCGGGGGGAGTTGGTTCCAGAGGACCGGGGCCGCCACAGTGAAGGCTCTTCCCCTGGGCAGCGCCAAACAACATTGTTTAGTTGACAGGACCTGGAGAAGGCCCACTCTGTGGTCGCTGGGATTCGTGCAGCAGAATTTGTTGCTTGAGATTTGAAGTTGACCATTCAGCTATAGGGTCAAGGTCTTCTAGTGTAGCCTTCTCCAAGTTTTCCGAGTTGACAGCCCGATGTGGATGTGGGGGGGAGAGAATGGTCTGTTGTATCTTGAGGATTTACCTGTACTGTACTATCTATAGTTGAGGCTATGACAAAGAGTAACCACCAATATAGAAACATAGAAGATTGACGGCAAAAAAAGACCTCCTGGTCCATCTAGTCTGCCCTTATACTATTTCCGGTATTTTATCTTAGAGTGGGTATATGTTTATTCCAAGCATGTTTAAATTCCGTTCCTGTGGATTTACCAATCACGTCTGCTGGAAGTTTGTTCCAAACATCTACTACTCTTTCAGTCAAATAATATTTTCTCACATTGCTTCTAATCTTTCCCCCAACTAACCTCAGATTGTGAACCCTTGTTCTTGTGTTCACTTTCCTATTAAAAACACTTCCCTCCTGGACCTTATTTAACCCTTTAACATATTTAAATGTTTCGATCATGTCCCCCCTTTTCCTTCTGTCCTCCAGACTATACAGATTGAGTTCATGAAGTCTTTCCTGATACGTTTTATGCTTAAGACCTTCCACCATTTTTGTAGCCTGTCTTTGGACCCAATATAAGCCAATCTTCCTTGTTTGTTTGTATTTCTCTCTCTCCCATCCTCTCGCCTGCCCTCCTCCTTCCTTCCCTCCTTTTCTTTCTCTCCTTCCATTTTTCTTTCTTCTTTCCTTCCTTCCCTCCTTTTCTGCCTTTCTTTCTGTCTTTCTCTCTCTTTCTCTCTCTCTCTCTCTCTCCACTCTCCTGCCTGCCCTCCATTTCTTCTTCCTTCCTTCCGTCCTTCCTTCCCTCTTTTTCTTTCTTTCCTTTTTTCTTTCTTTCCTTCTTTTCTGTCTCTGTCTTTCCTTCCTTCCTTCCTTCTTTCTTTCTTTCTTTCTTTCTCTCTCTCTCTTTCTTTTTTACTGCCCTATAAACCCCATGCCAAACACAAAGGCCCTGTTTCTCCAATAAAAGTTTTGCAGCCGTCGTAAATTATCTTTTTGCTTGCTTTCATAATGAATGAGAGAGAGAGAGGCGGGGGGAGAGGGAGAGAGAGAGAAGAGAGTGGAGGCGGGGTGGGGTGGAAGTCACTGTTTGATGTTTTATATCGTCTTTCCTAAAATGCAAAAATATGCGACACGGAGCCAGATTTTATCTCGTCGGATAATAAAAGCAGAATTGTTTCCTGGTTCCATCCCAGCCTCCCCCTCCCAGCTCTGCCTCCCAAGTTCTAGATTCAGTCGGTTCCAGGTTTAAGAATTGATCTTTTATTAGCTTGGGTGTGTGTGTGTGTGTGTGTTTGTGAGTGAGGGTTTGTGTGTGTGCTTTTTTCAAATGTCGGCTTTCGGTTGTAGGCCTGCAACCGTAAAGCCAATTTATGAAGTTTTTATTTCTTCCTTGAAACCAGCCATGTATCTCCTCCTCTGGGCCTCATAAATTAATGCAACCTGTTTGGCCTTTGTTTAATAATAATAATAATAATAATAATAATAATAATAATAATAATAATAATAATAATAATAATTGTATTGGCAGTTCTGTGTTAGCAAATACTTCAGAAGAAAAGGATTTAGGGGTCGTGATTTCTGACAGTCTCAAAATGGGTGAGCAGTGCAGTCAGGCGGTAGGGAAAGCAAGTGGGATGCTTGGCTGCATAGCTAGAGGTATAACAAGCAGGAAGAGGGAGATTATGATCCCGCTATATAGAGCGCTGGTGAGACCCCATTTGGAATACTGTGTTCAGTTCTGGAGACCTCACCTACAAAAAGATATTGACAAAATTGAACGGGTCCAACGACGGGCTACAAGAATGGTGGAAGGTCTTAAGCATAAAACGTATCAGGAAAGACTTCATGAACTCAATCTGTATAGTCTGGAGGACAGAAGGGAAAGGGGGGACATGATCGAAACATTTAAATATGTTAAAGGGTTAAATAAGGTCCAGGAGGGAAGTGTTTTTAATAGGAAAGTGAACACAAGAACAAGGGGACACGATCTGAAGTTAGTTGGGGGAAAGATCAAAAGCAACATGAGAAAATATTATTTTACTGAAAGAGTAGTAGATCCTTGGAACAAACTTCCAGCAGACGTGGTAGATAAATCCACAGTAACTGAATTTAAACATGCCTGGAATAAACACATATCCATCCTAAGATAAAATACAGGAAATAGTATAAGGGCAGACTAGATGGACCAGGAGGTCTTTTTCTGCCGTCAGACTTCTATGTTTCTATGTTAATAATAATAATAATAATAATAATAATAATAATTATTATTATTATTATTATTATTATTATTTAGATTTGTATGCCGCCCCTCTGCGAAGACTCCGAAGATTAATTGGTATCCTGCCTTGTTTGTTTGATTTTAGGCTGCAAGCATATCACACACTCCTTTCCTTCTATTTCCCCCCACAACAACAACCCAATGAAGTGACTTGGGCTGAGAAACCGGCCCGGCCCAAAGTCACCCAGCCAGCTTTCAAGCTGAAGGAGGGACTAGGATTCATTGTCTTCTGGTGATTGGTCCAGAATTGCCCAATTAGCTTTCACATCTAAGGCAGGACTAGAACTCACCGTCTCCTGGTGATTGGCCCAAAGTCACCCACCTGCCTTTCTTGGTGGAACTACAACTTACCATCTCCTGGTGATTGGTCCAGAATCACCCAATTGGCTTTCATGCCTAAGGCAGGACTAGAACTCACAGTCCCCTGTAACACACATACACACACCATGTTCCCCCCAAGCACCGCACTTACATGCATACATGTCACACACACCGTTTTGGGCCTTACAGCCTCCTGGGACTGATGACGTCCATGTGGGTAGGCGGAGCCTCCCATCACCACTGCTACCAGTTCACTTGAACTGGGGAGTGCACGAACCTGTAGCAACCCACCACTGCATCTGAGACCGGTTCTATGGAGAGAGGTTTTTCTGGAAAGGGCATTACAGTGGTACCTCCACCACGAATGCCTTTACTTATGAACTTTTCTAGATGAGAACCGGGTGTTCAAGATTTTTTTGCCTCTTCTCAAGAACCATTTTCCATTTACAAACCCGAGCCTCCGAAACTGAAACTGGAAAAGGCAGGGAGAAGCCTCCATGGGGCCTCTCTAGGAATCTCCTGGGAGGAAACAGGGCCGGAAAAGGCAGGGAGAAGCCTCCGTGGGGCCTCTAGGAATCTCCTAGGAGGAAACATGGCTGGAAAAGGCAGGGAGAAACCTCCGTGGGGCCTCTCTAGGAATCTCCTAGGAGGAAACATGGCTGGAAAAGGCAGGGAGAAGCCTCCGTGGGGCCTCTCTAGGAATCTCCTGGGAGGAAACAGGGCCAGAGGAGGCAGGGAGAAGCATCCGTGGGGCCTCTAGGAATCTCCTAGGAGGAAACATGGCTGGAAAAGGCAGGGAGAAGCCTCCATGGGGCCTCTCTAGGAATCTCCTGGGAGGAAACAGGGCCGGAAAAGGCAGGGAGAAGCCTCCATGGGGCCTCTCTAGGAATCTCCTGGGGGAAAACAGGGCTGGAAAAGGTGGGGAGAAGCCTCCGTGGGGCCTCTCTAGGAATCACCTGGGAGGAAACAGAGCCGGAAAAGGCGGGGAGAAGCCTCCATGGGGGCTCTCTAGGAATCTCCTGGGAGGAAACAGGACTGGAAAAGGCGGGGAGAAGCCTCCATGGGGCCCCTCTAGGAATCACCTGGGAGGAAACAGGGCTGGAAAAGGCGGGGAGAAGCCTCCGTGGGGCCTCTCTAGGAATATCCTGGGGGAAAACAGGGCTGGAAAAGGCTGGGAGAAGCCTCCGTGGGGCCTCTCTAGGAATCTCCTTGGAGAAAACAGGGCCTCCACCCTCCCAGTAGTTTCCCCAATCACACGCATTATTTGCTTTTACATTGATTCCTATGGGAAAAATTTGTTCTTCTTACAAACTTTTCCACTTAAGAACCCGGTCACGGAACAAATTAAGTTCCTAAGTAAAGGTACCACTGTATTTTGTGCGATGCCTGCATCCTGCGGATGAGGCTTTGTGGGTTTGCGTGGCCCACTTTCTGGCAAGCCACGGCCCAGTTTCAGTCCACAGATGGGGGGGTGGATGGGTTAGGGACCCCCGCTGCACTAAATCCCTTCCCCAGAGAGCAGGAATGACAACCAGCAGGGAGGATCTTTTTATCCGGGTTTAAGTGAAGCTAAAAGAGAAATTGTCACAAATTCCAGACCTCGCCTTCCGTCGGGAGTCTGTGTTTAAATCCAATGCGGTTGAAAAAAAAATAAAAATTGTGTCTGTGCAATTCCAGGTCCCTGCCCATCCCTGGCCAATGGGGGAAGCAACCTCCTCTGCGCCACTTCCCAACTTGCCTGGTTTGCAAAGCAAACTTTTTGTCTTGTACTATTTACCTTGGCAAATGCCTCACCAGATTGATGATCTGCAAAGTGGATTTGTTATTGGGCTGTTTTCTTTGGCAAGGCTTGAAAGCAAGTTTTCTCTCTCTCCCCCCCTCTCTCTTTTTTTTTAACCCCTTTTCCCTTCCTGATTAAAGTCCCAGATGTCACTGCCTACATTTACGGGGAGAGAGCCTCCCAGTTCCTTCTAAAGTTTTAATTTCGACCACAAATGCCGTTTGCTCTTCCTCTTTTCCGTTGCATTTTTCCCCCCTGGTTTTTCTTGCCTTGCGCCTATGGCAGTGGTGGCGAACCTATGGCAGGGAGGAAACAGGGCCAGAAAAGGCGGGGAGAAGCCTCTGTGGGGCCTCTCTAGGAATCTCCTGGGAGGAAACAGGGCCGGAAGAGGCAGGGAGAAGCCTCCGTGGAGCCTCTCTAGGAATCCCCTGGGAGGAAACAGGGCCGGAAGAGGCGGGGAGAAGCCTCCTTGGGGCCTCTCTAGGAATCCCCTGGGAAGAAACAGGGGCGGAAAAGGTGGGGAGAAGCCTCTATGGGGCCTCTTTAGGAATCTCTAGGAATCTCCTGGGAGGAGAGAGGGCTGGAAAAGGCGGGGAGAAGCCTGTGGGGCCTCTCTAGGAATCTCCTGGGAACAAACAGGGGCGGAAAAGGTGGGGAGAAGCCTCTATGGGGCCTCTCTAGGAATCTCCTGGGAGGAAACAGGGCCTCCACCGTCCCTGTTGTTTTCCCAATCGCACGTATTATTTGCTTTTACATTGATTCCTATGGGAATAATTGCTTCTTCTTACAAACATTTCTATTCTATTCTGTCCGTCCATTACCCTGAGGGGGGGGGAACTACTGACCCCCCCAGAGAGGGTTCGCAACTTGGGCGTCCTCCTCGATCCACAGCTGACATTGGAACATCATCTTTCGGCTGTGGCGAGGAGGGCATTTGCCCAGGTTCGCCTGGTGCACCAATTGCGGCCCTATTTGGACAGGGAGTCATTGCTCACAGTCGCTCATGCCCTCATCAACTCGAGGTTCGATTACTGCAACGCTCTCTACATGGGGCTACCTCTGAAAAGTGTTCGGAAACTTCAGATCGTGCAGAACGCAGCCCGAGAGCCATCGTGGGGCTTCCAAGATTCGCCCACGTTTCTTCAACATTCCGTGGCTTGCAATGGCTGCCGATCAGTTTCCGGTCACAATTCAAAGTGTTGGTCATGACCTTTAAAGCCCTACATGGCATTGGACCAGATTACCTCCGGAACCGCCTGCTACCGCACGAATCCCAGCGACCGATAAGGTCCCACAGAGTTGGCCTTCTCCAGGTCCCGTCGACTAAACAATGTCGTTTGGCGGGCCCCAGGGGAAGAGCCTTCTCTGTGGCGGCCCCGGCCCTCTGGAACCAACTCCCCCCGGAGATCAGAACTGCTCCCACCCTCCCTGTCTTTCGTAAACTACTCAAGACTCATTTTTACCGCCAGTCATGGGGGAGTTGAGATAGCCCTCCCCCCAAGGCCATTACAAGTTATGCATGGTATGTTTGTGTGTATGTTTGGTTTTATAATAGGGTTTTTTAGTTGTTTTTATTATTGGATTGTACATGTTGTGTTTATTATTGTTGTTAGCTGCCCCGAGTCTATAATTAATAATTATTTATTATTATTATTATTATTATTATTATTATTATTATTATTTAAGAACCTGGTCACGGAACGACTTAAGTTCGTAAGTAGAGGTTCCATTGTACAAGTCTAAGATGCTAAATGCTAATTGTGTTGCTCCATTACTGGAGGGTTTCAAGAATAGATTGGACAACCAATGAACCAGAAGGCTATGGGATCTCCTGCTTGAACAAGGGGTTGGGCTAGATGGCCTCCAAAGTCCCTTCCAACCCTATGATTCTACCTTTTAATCCTTCCTGCATTTGTTTCTCTCTCCAGACAGCTGTCTCCCAAAGATGCCCCCTCGGAGAGTCCAGCCCGCTCTTCCTTGTCTGCACACAGCTTCTCGAGGGGCTTTTGCGTCTGTATCTTTTGTCTCGCCAGACGCCAAACTGTGTGTGCAAGAGGATTAAGGCCCAACTATCTTTCCCCCCCCCGCCAGCCCCCCCCCCCCAGCCGACTTATCTCTTGGCGGTGTCTCCAGACCATTCTTTGCTTTCATAATGGACCACGCAGGGGCCCAAAAGCCTTAAGCCGCTGCTGTTTACCAAATTCCCCTCCAGGAGAAGGGCTCTTCACCCGCCTTGCCTCCCTGGTGGAGAGGGTCAGAATGGAAGAGAGGCCAAAGCATTCGGCTTTGGGAGTGGTGGAGGGCTTGCCTTGATTTCTTCATCTCTTTCTCTTTTTTTCCCTTTCTTTCTTTCTTTCTTTCTTTCTTTCCTTCCTTTTTTCTTTCTTTCTCTTTCTTTCTTTCTTTCTACCCTCCTTTTTCTCTTTCATTTTTCTTTATTTTTTTCCCTTAATTCCTCACTTCTTTCTTTCTTTCTCTTTTTTGTTCTTTCATTCCTTTCTTTTTCTCTCTTTCTTTTTTCTTTTCAGTCCTTCCTTCTTTTTCTTTCTTTCTTCTCTTCACTCCTTCCTTTTTCTTTCTTTTTTCTTTCTTTTTTCTCTTTTTTTCCTTCTTTCTTTCTTTTTTCTGTTTCTATACTTGCTTCTCTTATTCCTTCCTTCCTTTTTTATTTCTTTCTTTCCTTGTTTCTTTCCTTCCTTCCTTCCTTTTTTCTTTCTTTCTCTTTCCTTCTTTCCTTCCTTTTTGCCTTTTTTTTCTTTATCTTTCTTTCTCTTTTTCCCCTTTTTCTCTTTCTTTCTTTTTCTTTCTTTCATTCCTTCATTTCCTTTTTCTTTCTTTTTTCTCTTTCTTTCTTTCTACCATCTTTTTTCTTTCTTTCTTTTTCCTTTACCTTTTTCCTTCCTTCCTTCCTTCATTCATTCTTTCTTTCTCTTTCTTTCATTCTTTCATTCCTTTCTTTTTCTTTCTTTCTTTTTTCTTTCTCCCTTCTTTCCTTCTTTTTCATTCATTTTTCCTTCTCTCTTCTTTTCTTCCTTCCTTCCTTTTTTCTTTCTTTCTTTCTTCTTTCTGTTTCTTTCCTTCTCTCAATCTTTCCTTTTTCTTTCTTTCTTTTCGGCTCTTTCCTTTCTTCCTTTATTTCTCTTTCTTTCATTCTTTCCTTCCTTCTTCTCTTCCTTTTTTCTTTCATTCTCTCTTTCCTTTCTTCCTTCTTTCTTTTTCTTTCTTTCCTTCTTTCTTTCTTTCTTTTTTCTTTCTTTCTGTCTCTCTCTCTCTCTCTTTCTTTTTTCCTTCCCTCCTATCTGCCTGCTTCTTTCTTTCTTTCTTTTTACACATATACACACACACAAAAATTAATAAACAAGATTGGAGAAAGGAACACCATTCCTTTGAAAGCACTGTGACTTTTCGGGTGGGCGTGCAATCCTTACAGTTTTGGAATATTTTCGGTCCAAGATTGCAAACTGTTTAAAGTGAGTTTACTTTTTACGCTACTAGGAGAGAGAGAGAAAGAGAGAGAGAGAGAGAGGGTCTTGGCCCGAAGCCCAGCCTTCCTCCAAACCTTTTGCTATATAATAAGCAAAATGAGCCGATTAAGGGCTCATTAAGCTGTCGAATAGTTTTCCCAACTTGGTAAAGCCCCTGAATGAGGCAGGCAGATAAATGGACGGATTCAGTGTCAACTCTTTGAGGAGGGCAGGGGCTTTTCAATGAGAACTCCCCCTCCCTTTATGTTTTAACAACAACCAAAAACAAAAAAATAAAAAGACTTCCTGTTCTATTGTGTTTGAAGTATCTTTGCGCTGACCTGTCAGGCTTGAATTCATCCATATGGAAGTGTTTCTTCCCATTTTTTTCCTTTTTTTAATCATTTAAAGGAAGAGAAACGCAGATCCAATTTGCAGATGTCTCTGGTTTGGTTCACAGGCGGCCAGTCCACATTACCGCAGGTTTCTGTAAAAGGGGAACCGGCGGAAAAGTAGAAGGTACAAGAAAGCGCTTGATGAAAGTTGTGCTTTTAATTGGGATGGGGATAATATTTCTCCTCTCCCGCCCTCCCTTCCTCCCACCACCGCTCCCCACTTTCCAGGCCCACCGATTGTGGTATTGGAAGCCAAACTTTTGTGTCTCGGGGAATCGTAGCTTTCTTGAAAAAGAAAAAAAGTTTCTAGACATCACGATCTCCAACCAAGGTTTCTGAGGGGCCAAATAAAATTGCTAGGGCAATTTAGGTTCGCCTGGTGCACCAGTTGCGGCCCTATTTGGACAGGGAGTCATTGCTCACAGTCGCTCATGCCCTCATCACCTCGAGGTTCGATTACTGCAACGCTTTCTACATGGGGCTACCTTTGAAAAGTGTTCGGAAACTTCAGATCGTGCAGAACGCGGCCGCGAGAGCCATCGTGGGGCTTCCCAGATTCGCCCACGTTTCTACAACACTCCGTGGCCCCCATTGGCTGCCGATCAGTTTCCGGTCACAATTCAAAGTGTTGGTTATGACCTTTAAAGCCCTACATGGCATTGGACCAGAATACCTCCGGAACCGCCTGCTACCACACGAATCCCAGCGACCGATAAAGTCCCACAGAGTTGGCCTTCTCCGGGTCCCGTTGACTAAACAATGTCGTTTGGCAGGCCCCAGGGGAAGAGCCTTCTCTGTGTCAGCCCCAGCCCTCTGGAATAAACTCCCCCCGGAGATTAGAACTGTCCCCACCCTCCTTGTCTTTCGTAAACTACTCAAGACCCACCTATACCGCCAGTCATGGGGGAGTTGAGACACCTTTCCCCCTGGTTCTTTATATTTTATGTTTGGTATGTATGTGTTGTTTGGTTTTTAAATACGATAGGGTTTTATATGCTTCTTTTTAAATATTAGATTTGTTTCGCTATAATATTGTTTTTTATTATTGTTGTGAGCCGCCCCGAGTCTTCGGAGAGGAGCGGCATACAAATCTAATAAATAATAATAATAATAATAATAATAATTATTATTATTATTATTATTATTATTATTATTATTATTATTATTATTATAGCAAGGGTGTCAAATTCAATGGCCGTTTGTTGCATAAAATTAAATCCAGAAGCACAGACAGATAACTGATTCAGATGGATTCATTAACTTCTTTATAAACATAATGATATATATATATAATACAGTGATGGGCTCCTACAGGTACAATCAGGTGTACGATTACATCTTTGCGGAAAGCCAGTAAGGTGGGGAGAGTACAGATCTCTGAGGGAAGCTGGTTCCAGAGAGCTGGAGCCACCACAGAGAAGGCCCTTCCCCGCGGCCCTGCCAGTTGGCATTGTTTGGTTGACAAGACTCAGGTAAGGCCAGCCCCTTGGGCCCTTATCGTTCGCTGGGAGTTAGATGGTAGATAGTCTGGCCCTAAGCCATGTAGGGCTTTATAGGTGATGGCTCCAAATCAGTCTCCGGATGCAATTCAAAGTGTTGGTCACCTTGAATTGCATCCGGAGACTGATTGGGAGCCAGCGCAGCTCGCAGTGAGTTGGTGCGATGTAGGTGTACTAGTTCTGGACTAGTTGAAGTCTCCGAACGTTTTTCAGGGGTAGCCCCATGTAGAGCGCATTGCAGTAGTCAAGCTGTGAGGCACTAAGGGCATGAGTGACCGTGCGAAGAGCCTCCTGGTCCTGGTAGGGTGGCAATTGGTGCACCAGGCAAACCTCTGCAAAGGTCCCTAGTTAAATAACAGTTGAGCTTTTTCTAGCAAAGGCCGCGTCTAAATTCAGGTTGTGTGCGACCTCTACTGTTGTGATTCAGCCTGAGACTGCTCAGGGACCAGCTGTGTCTCTGCTGGCTCCATGCCCGGAGGAGGAGGACAGCGAAGAGGAGGGGGCTGAACAGTCGGACCGGGGAGAGGAAAGTCAGGAATGGGATGAAGGAGAACAGCATGAGAGCCCCAGGGGGCGGCTCTCCCCAGCCAGTAGCTTGGAGTCATTAGGTGATGACGCACAAGCTGTCATTGACATGCGACAGAGACGTTCAGATCAAAGAAAGGAGCAATTAAAGAAGTATTATCAGCACTTAATTAGGAACAGCTGGGCTTGGGTGTGGTCCTCCTTAGCAGGGTTTAAAAGGCAGGCAAGCCCTTGAAGCCATGTGGAGTGTTATCAATTGGAGTTACGGTGTCCTGTCTTGTTTCTCGGCGTCTCTGTTCCTGGCTTGTGGCCCAGCAGTTTGGAAGACCCGTGGGAGGTGTAGGTCTGCTATCTACAGCCTCGTATTGGCAGCAAGAATCCTGTATTGCTGCATGGACTTTTGTCTTCGTGGATATATTTGAAGTTCCAGCGTTTTCCTGTTTGTAAGGACATTTTCTGTTACCTGTGTTTTTCTTGAATTTTATAAAACTGCCTTTGCCTTTTACCGGTGTGTCTGGCTTCTCTTTTTGGGTTGGTTTTGGCTTCTGGAGTGACCCAGACAGAACATCTACTAAGACCTTTATTTAGTAGTTTGTGCTCGATTAAACTCTGTGTTTTGCTACTTTTTTTACCTGGGGCAGAATATCCACCTCCTCATTGCTATAGGTGGGTGGGGCAGCTGCTCCTGGTCCTAGCTGTGGGTTGGAGTCCACACTTCCTCCCGACCGTGGTGACTGGCCCAAAGTTATCTCGCCAGCTTTCATACCCAAATCAGAACTAGAATTCACTTTTTCTCCTGGTTTCTAACCTGCTTTTTTGAACTGGCTCATTCTTTGTCAAGGGGACCAGGTGATATTGAAGCCTGAATGTGATCCCCTTATATTTATTTATTTATTATTTATTATTTAGATTTGTATGCCGCCCCTCTCCACAGACTCGGGGCGGCTCACAACAAGACACAACACTTCATAACAAATCCAAATAACTTTAAAATATTTAAAAAAGACTTAATGAACTCAATCTGTATAGTCTGGAGGACAGAAGGAAAAGGGGGCACATGATCGAAACATTTAAATATGTTAAAGGGTTAAATAAGGTTCAGGGGGGAAGTGTTTTGAATAGGAAAGTGAACCCCAGAACAAGGGGACACAATCTGAAGTTAGTTGGGGGAAAGATCAAAGGCAACGTGAGAAAATATTATTTTACTGAAAGAGTAGTAGATCCTTGGAACAAACTTCCAGCAGACGTGGTAGATAAATCCACAGTAACTGAATTTAAACATGCCTGGGATAAACATATATCCATTGTAAGATAAAATACAGGAAATAGTATAAGGGCAAACTAGATGGACCATGAGGTCTTTTTCTGCCGTCAGTCTTCTATGTTTCTAAAAGAAACCATCACAACAACAACATATGTGATAGAAAAACGTGTTCTTTCTAATTAAATAAAAATGAAGATGATTGAAGGTGAGAAGTCAGAGAGAGATAGAAAAAAAAAACCTTGTTCTTTCTAATGAAGATGATTGAAGGTGAGAAGACAGAGAGAGATAGAAAAAAAACCCTTGTTCTTTCTAATGAAGATGATTGAAGGTGAGAAGACAGAGAGAGATAGAAAAAAAACCTTGTTCTTTCTAATGAAGGTGATTGAAGGTGAGGAAACTGGAAGCGAGCTGACGTAGTCCCCATCCACAAAAAAGGCAAAAAGACCGACCCAGGTAACTACAGACCAATCAGTCTGACCTCTATACCTGGAAAAATACTGGAGAAAATAATCAAAAAACAACTTACCCACTTCCTAGAAACAAACAAGATCATATCCAATAGCCAGCACGGATTCATCAGAAACAAATCATGCCAAACCAATCTCATATCATTTTTCAACACCATAACCAAGTCAGTTGACCAACGCAACTCAGTGGACCTCATATACTTGGACTTCAGTAAGGCTTTCGATAAAGTCGACCCCAATCTCCTAATCCACAAACTAGAAAAAAATGGAGTAGATTACTACACATGTAGATGGATAAACAGTTGGCTGACCAACCGCACCCAACGAGTTGTCCTCAACGGCACCAAATCCACATGGAAAAAAGTAGACAGTGGAGTACCACACGGCTCTGTCCTGGGTCCTGTACTCTTTAACATCTTCATCAACGACCTGGACGAGGGAATAAAAGGGGAACTAATAAAATTTGCAGATGACACCAAGCTGGCGGGGGTAGCCAACACCCTTGAGGACAGGCTCAGAGTACAAGAAGACCTAGACAGACTATCACAGTGGGCCCATACCAACAAAATGAGGTTCAACACCGACAAATGCAGAGTCCTCCACCTCGGCAAAAAGAACCCTAGACATACATACAGCCTGGGAGATACCCCACTCAGCAGTAGTGACTGTGAAAGAGATCTTGGAGTCTTGGTGGACAATCAACTAAACATGAGTCAGCAATGTGCAGCAGCAGCCAAAAAAGCCAACTCAATCCTAAGCTGCATCAACAGAGGAATACGCTCCAAGACCAGGGAAGTACTAATACCACTCTACTATGCCCTGGTCAGACCCCACCTGGAGTACTGCATCCAATTCTGGTCACCTCACTACAAAAAAGACATCGAAACTCTGGAGAAGGTGCAAAAAAGAGCAACCAAAATGATTAGGGGACTCGAAACCAAGACTTACGAAGAGAGATTGAGAGAACTGGGCATGGACAGCCTAGAAAAAAGAAGGTCTAGAGGGGACATGATAGCAATTTACAGATACTTGAGGGGCTGCCACGGTGAGGAGGGGGTCTCTTTATTCCCCAGGGCACCAGAGGGCCGGACGAGGAACAATGGTTGGAAGCTGACCAAGGAGAGATTCAACCTGGAAATAAGGAAGAACTTCCTGACGGTCAGAGCGATCAACCAATGGAACTGCCTGCCAGGGGAGGTGGTGAACTCCCCAACTCTGGACACCTTCAAGAGGAGATTGGACTTCCATTTGGCTGGGGTGCTGTAGGGTTTCGTGCTTAGGCAGGGGGTTGGACTCGATGACCTAACGGTCCCTTTCAACTCTATTAATAAATAAACAAACAAACAAACAAACAAACAAACAAACATGAACGGATGTCCATGTGCCACCTCTATGTTGCTTGAGGCCCTTGAGTACCATGTATTGGGGGTCAGGGGAAAGGGAGGGTTTTGCCTTCTCTTTCTGCCCAAGATCCCCATGGACAATTGGTGGGCCACTGTGGGACACAGAATGCTGGACTCGATGGGCTTTTGCCTGATTCAGCCTGGCTCTTCTTATGTTCTTTTTTTAAAAAAATAAACTTTATTGATTTTCTTAAAATTGACAAACATACAAACACACATTTAACATAAAATTGGGGTTGCAAATACCCCGCTTGTTCAAGAAGTCAAATTGCAATACAGAATAAAGAATGCATTATTAATATGTTAAGTCAACCTATTACTTTAAGTGAAAAGAAGAGATTTTATGTTACCTTATTATGAAAAAAAAACCATAAACTTCATATCTAAGCAAAGTACAAACACAAGAATTAAATCCTAACCATACTACTATTGTGCATTTTTAATTCTTCTTTTTGTCTATCCATGTATACACTTTATTCCAAATCACATAAAATTCAGATTCTTCTTGGTTATTTAACCGTCTTGTCATCATATCCATTTCAACGCAGTCTAATATTTTCTTAATAACCTCCTCCTCTTTGGGAATATCTTCCCCCTTCCAATTTTGCGCATATACTATCCTGGCCGCTGTCGTTATGTGAATAACTAGATGGTGTTGTGGTTCAGCCTGAGGCTGCTCAGGGACCGGCTGTGTCTCTGCTGGCTCCATGCCCGGAGGAGGATGACAGCGAAGAGGAGGGGGCTGAACAGTCGGACGGGGGAGAGGAAAATCAGGAATGGGATGAAGGAGAACAGCATGAGAGCCCCGGGGGGAGAGGGCTCTCCCCAGCCAGTAGTTTGGAGACATTAGGTGATGAAGCTCAAGACGTCATTGACATGCAACAGAGACGGTCAGATCAACGAAAGGAGCAATTAAAGAAGTATTATCAGCACTGAATTAGGAACAGCTGGGTTTGGGTGTGGTCCTCCTTAGCAGGGTTTAAAAGGCAGGCAAGCCCTTGAAGCCATGTGGAGTGTTATCAGTTTGGAGTTGCGTTATCCTGTCTTGTTTCTTGGCGTCTCTGTTCCTGGCTTGTGGCCCAGCAGCTTTGGAAGACCCGTGGGAGGTGTAGGTCTGCTATCTACAGCCTCGGCTTGGCAGCAAGAATTCTGTATTGCTGCATGGACTTTTGCCTTCGTGGATATATCTGAAGATACAGCATTTTCCTGTTTGTAAGGACATTTTCTGTTACCTGTGTTTTTCTTGAATTTTATAAAACTGCCTTTGCCTTTTACCAGTGTGTCTGGCTTCTCTTTTTGGGTTGGTATTGGGTTCTGGAGTGACCCAGACAGAACAGATGTAAAATATCTTTCTTATGTTTCTGTTTGTTTATACCTAGTAAGTAAAATTCCGGAGTTTTTTCTATCTCTTGCTTTATTATTTCTTTTATTCTTCTTCTTATGTTCTTATGTTCACCTTCAATCATCTTCATTTTTGTTTCATTAGAAAGAGCACATTTTTTTCTATCACATACGTTGTTTTTGTGATGGTTTCTTTTCAAATAAGGCTGCAAAAATCAGTCAAGTGGACACCTGGTCCACTTGACAAAGAATGGCCCAACTAGTAGACCAAACTCTTCTATGTATTTCTTCCTTATGACTGTTTTCATTGAATGCTGATTGACAGGCTCCAACAGCAATGCACACATGCATATGCACATGCCAACAATAGAAAGAAATCCCCCCCGCTGTAAAAATCAGATCGGCCTCCCCCTCCCAAAATATGTCCAATTGTTTTTGCCGCTGCAAACACGGCAAGGAATTCCTGCTCGGGTTACTTCGCAGTTGACTCCCTACCCTTAAAAATTGAAACCACATGAGGTGGATGTGACTTTTTTATATGCCTTTAAAAATCTCCGTGGAACCTTGGCAGAGGCTGATTAAGCACCAGGGACGGGATAGAGTTGAGGTTTCTGGGGATGTCAACTGTCTAGGTTTATTCTTCTTCAAACGCCCTTCTGGTTTGGTTCTGCAACCCAACAAGACCAACACAGACTTCAGAGGAGAATCAGAACTGCAGAAAAAACAATGGCTGCCAACCTGCCTTCCATTGAGGATTCCCTTCATGGCACCGGACCAGATTATCTCAGGGACCGCCTTCTGCTGCACGAATCCCAGCGACCAGTTAGGTCCCACAGAGTGGGTCTTCTACGGGTCCTGTCAACTAAACAATGTCGCTTAGCGGGACCCATGGGAAGAGCCTTCTCTGTGGTGGCCCCGGCCCTCTGGAACCAACTCCCCCCAGAGATTAGAATTGCCCCCAACCTCCTTGCCTTTCGTAAGCTGCTTAAAACCCACCTCTGCCGCCAGGCATGGGGGAATTGAGATACTCTTTCCCCCTAGGCCTTTACAATTTTATGCATGGTATGTCTGAACGTATGTTTGGTTTTATAATAAGGGGCTTTTAACTGTTTTAGTATTGGATTATTATTATATGCTGTTTTATTGCTGTTGTTAGCTGCCCCGAGTCTGTGGAGAGGGGCGGCATACAAATGAATGAATGAATGAATGAATGAATGAATGAATGAATGAATGAATGAATGAATGAATAAATGCATGCATGCATGCATGCATGCATACATACATACATACATACATACATACATACATACATACATACATATATACATACTGCACAAGTCAAAAAGAGGGCTGTGAAAATATTTACTGACCCCTCACATTCTGGACACAAATTGTTTCAACTCCTACCCTCAAAGCATTGCTATGGAGCACTGTACACAAGACAACTAGACAAAAGAACAGTTTTTTCCTGAACGCCATCACTCTGCTAAACCAATAATTCCCTTAACACTGTCAAACCTTTTACTAAGTCTGCACTTCTATTTCTACTAGTTTTTTCTCACCATTCCTATAATCCTTTTCCTCCCATTTAGGATTGTATAACTGTAACCTGTTGCTTGTATCCTAAGATTTTTATTAATATTGATTGTTTCTTCATTGCTTATTTGACATTAAGTGTTGTACCACATGATTCCTGACAAATGTATCTTTTTCTTTTATGTACACTAAGAGCATCTGCACCAAAGACAAATTCCTTCTGTGTCCAATCACACCTGGCCAATAAAAAATTCTATTCTAATTCTATTCTATTCCTTGCTGATCCAGAATCCAGAAACCTGGCCTGACAGCCAGCTGTAGCTCCAGATGCTAGTCCAAGTGGCAATGAGCCCACTTGACATTTTACCTTTTTTCAGATGGCATAAGAAATCCCAGGGGTTTTTTCAAACCTATCATAGATCTTCAAGAGTTGTTCACCTAATCCTATGCAGCTTCTGCTCCGGTAATCTCACACTACTAATCAGAGCATACAAAACTTTTGCCAGACCAATCCTTGAATACAGCTCATCTGTCTGGAACCCACACCGCATTTCGGACATAAACACTCTAGAAAATGTCCAGAGATACTTTATTAGAAGAGCCTTCCACTCTTCCACTCGCAAAAGAATACCCGAGGCAATCCTATGTTTAGAAAGTTAGAAAGTTCAAAGTGTTGGTTATGACCTTTAAAGCCCTTCATGGCATCGGACCAGAATATCTCCGAGACCGCCTCCTGCCGCACGAATCCCAGCGACCGATTAGGTCCCACAGAGTGGGCCTTCTCCGGGTCCCGTCAACTAAACAATGTCGGTTGGCGGGCCCCAGGGGAAGAGCCTTCTCTGTGGCGGCACCGACTCTCTGGAACCAACTCCCCCCGGAGATTAGAACTGCCCCTACTCTTCCTGCCTTCCGTAAACTCCTTAAAACCCACCTTTGCCGTCAGGCATGGGGGAACTGAAACATCTCCCCCTGGGCACGTTTAATTTATGCATGGTATGTCTGTGTGTGTGACTGTTAGCATATGGGTTTTTTAAATATTTAAATATTTTAAATTTGTCTGATTGCTTATGATTTGTTTTTTACATGTTGTGAGCCGCCCCGAGTCTTCGGAGAGGGGCGGCATACAAATCTAAGTAATAAATAAATAAATAATAAATAAGTTTAGAACAACCTCGCCTTAAATGTGACCTAAGCATAGTCCATAAAATCATTAACATCCTTCCTGTCAACAACTACTTCAGCTTCAACCACAACAACACACGAGCACACAAAAGATACAAACTTAAAGTTAACCGCTCCAAACTCGACTGCAGGAAATACAATTTTAGTAACAATGTCATTCCTTTCCTAGGCATCATGTTTTTTCCTCCAGTATACAGGCATTTCTACACAAACACACAACACACCGCAAGGATTGATCATGGCCTCCGATAAACCTACCCGTTTTGTTAAGCGAAACGAGATGGTGTGCTTGTTCGGTTGCCTCTGACAAAAATCAAGGTTTTCTTCGTTTGTATCAAGGCGATGCCAGCCAGATAGAACTTATTATACATCCCAGACTTTTCAGTCAGATCAAAAATGACTTATAAAAAACAGCCGGTAGGGAAATAGAACAGGACGGCAGTTAAAGTTTCCACGAATGCGCTTCTGTTTTTTCCTCATATTTTTAAAAAATTTAATTCCAAAGATATAGAATAGAATAGAATAGAATAGAATAGAGTAGAATAGAATAGAACAGAATAGAATTCTTTATTAGACAAGTGTGATTGGACACACAAGGAATTTGTCTTTGGTGCCTATGCTCTCAGTGTACATAAAAGAAAAGATACATTTGTCAAGAATCATGAGGTAAAAAACATGTAATGATTGCCATAGGGTACAAATAAGCGATCAAGAAACAATCAATAGAATAGAATAGGATAGAATAGAATAGAATTTTATTGGCCAAGTGTGATTGGACACACAAGGAATTTGTCTTGGTGCATATGCTCTCAGCGTACATAAAATAAAATATACATTTGTCAAGAATCATGTGGTAGGACACTTAATGATTGTCATAGGGGTCAAATAAGCAATGAAGAAGCAATATTAATAAAAATCTTAGGATATAAGCAACAAGTTACAGTCATACAGTCAACATGGGAGGAAATGGGTGATAGGAATGATGAGAAAAACTAGTAGAATAGAAGTGCAGATTTAGTAGAAAGTCTGACAGTGTTGAGGGAATTATTTGAATAGAATAGAATTGAATTGAATTCTTCCTTGGCCAAGTGTAATTGGACACACAAGGAATTTGTCTTTAGTGCAGATGCTCTCAGTGTACATAAAAGAAAAGATACATTTGTCAAGAATCATGAGGTAAATTGTCATACAGTTACAGTCATACAGTCATAGGTGGGAGGAGATGGGTGATAGCAATGATGAGAAAAAACTACTAGTAATAGTAGTGCAGGCTTAGTGAATACTTTGACAGTGGTGAGGGAATTATTTGTTTAGCAGAGTGATGGCGTTTGGGGAAAAATTCTTCTTGTGTCTAGTTGTCTTGGTGTGCAGTGCTCTATAGCGACGTTTTGAAGGGGAGGAGTTGAAACAGTTTATGTCCAGGAGGCGAGGGCTCAGTAAACATTTCCACGGCCCTCTTTTTGACTCATGCAGTATACCGGTCCTCAATGGACAAAGGCAGGTTGGCAACAATTGTTTTTTCTGCAGTTCTGATTCTCCTCTGAAGTCTGTGTCGGTCTTGTTGGGTTGCAGAACCAAACCAGACAGATATACAGGTAGTTTTCGACCTACGACCACAATCGAGCCCAATAAGGGAGACATTTTGTTGAGTGAGTTTTGCCCAGGGTGAAATGCACCCAATTCGCTCGTGCTTGTCAGTCTTCAGAGTGACATTCAAGAAGGGAGCACGAAGCTCCGCCACCTGCACGGACGCCACCATTTGAGGTTTTTTACCCTCTGTGCATGCACAAAACACTTTGCCCATGCGCAGAGAGCAAAAGAACCCAAATGGCGGTGTCCAGGCAAGTGGGCGGAGCCTCACGCTCCCTTCACGACCAGCTCTCCGACAACTGACAGGCACAAGCGAACCGGGAGCATTTGAACCCTGGCTTTGCCCCATTTTATGAATTAGAAACATAGAAACATAGAAGACCTCATGGTCCATCTAGTCTGCCCTTATACTACATATACTTATATTATACCTGCCCTTATACTATTTCCTGTATTTTATCTTACAATGGATATATGTTTATCCCAGGCATGTTTAAATTCAGTTACTGTAGATTTACCAACCTCGTCTGCTGGAAGTTTGTTCCAAGGATCTACTACTCTTTCAGTAAAATAATATTTTCTCACGTTGCTTTTGATCTTTCCCCCAACTAACTTCAGATTGTGTCCCCTTGTTCTTGTGTTCACTTTCCTATTAAAAACACTTCCCTCCTGAACCTTATTTAACCCTTTAGCATATTTAAATGTTTCGATCATGTCCCCCCTTTTCCTTCTGTCCTCCAGACTATACAGATTGAGTTCATGAAGTCTTTCCTGATACGTTTTATGCTTAAGACCTTCCACCATTCTTGTAGCCCGTCTTTGGACCCATTCAATTTTGTAGGTGAGGTCTCCAGAACTGAACACAGTATTATTCCAAATGTGGTCTCACCAGCACCCTATATAGCGCAATCATAATCTCCCTCTTCCTGCTTGTTATACCTCTAGCTATGCAGCCAAGCATCCTACTTGCTTTCCCTACCGCCTGACCGCACTGTTCACCCATTTTGAGACTGTCAGAAATCACGACCCCTAAATCCTTTTCTTCTGAAGTTTTTGCTAACACAGAGCTGCCAATGCAATACTCAGATTGAGGATTCCTTTTCCCCAAGTGCATTATTTTACATTTGGAAACAAATGCCCTTTTACACTTTCTCCCCAACGTCTCTTTTTGTTTCTTTTTCCTTCTTTATATCAGCTTGCCCTAGTTTTTTACTTACATCTTGTTTTACATGTTGCATAAAATTATTATATTTATGTAAAAACAACAACAACAGGAATGAAGAAAACATCAGTGGACGGAAGCTGCTTATTCATATCCTATCCCCGAAAATGATTAAGGTTTAAAAATAAATAAATAAAACGAAATAACGGGGATTTCCAGAACCGGGGAAAGAAAAATAGCCCGTATTTCCATTTGAAAGCGTCAAATAAATTAGGCAATCAAGAGGCCATTAAAGCAAAACAGGTGGTTGTCAGGGGACGCTGAGATAAATTGGCAGATGCTAGGGAGGGTCCCCTGGCCTGGAATGCCGCCTCTTATCTCTCCAAAAGATTCCTCTAAAGAATCTTAAATCAATTAATTAAATAGGTTTCGACGTGTTGATTAAATCCTCCCAACAGTTGCAAGCTGGGTATGAAAAGAAGGACCAGGGGAGACACAATAGCAGTCTTCCAATATCTCAGGGGTTGCCCCAAAGAAGAAGGGTAATAGTAATATTACTATTTTTACTACTAATAGTAAAACTATTCTCCCAATACTAGACAACACAGCATCAACAGTAGAGACCTTCAAATTTCTAGGTTCTATCATATCTCAAGACCTAAAATGGTCACCTAACACCAAAAACATCATCAAAAAAGCACAACAAAGAATGTTCTTTCTGCGCCAGCTCAGGAAGCTCAAACTGCCCAAGGAGCTGGTGATACAGTTCTACAGAGGAATCATTGAGTCTGTCATCTGCACCTCTATCACTGTCTGGTTTGGTGCTGCAACCCAACAGGATCGACACAGACTTCAGAGGAGAATCAGAACTGCAGAAAAAGCAATTGCTGCCAGCCTGCCTTCCATTGAGGACCTGTATACTGCAAGAGTCAAAAAGAGGGCGGGGAAAATATTTACTGACCCCTCACATCCTGGACACAAATTGTTTCAACTCCTACCCTCAAAATGTCGCTACAGAGCACTGCACACCAAGACAACTAGACACAAGAACAGCTTTTTTCCAAACGCCATCACTCTACTAAACAAATAATTCCCTCAACACTGTCAGACTTTCTACTAAATCTGCACTTCTATTCTACTAGTTTTTCTCATCATTCCTATCACCCTTTTCCTCCCATGTTGACTGTATGACTGTAACTTGTTGCTTATATCCTAAGATTTTTATTAATATTGCTTCTTCATTGCTTATTTGACCCCTATGACAATCATTAAGTGTTGTACCACATGATTCTTGACAAATGTATATTTTATTTTATGTACGCTGAGAGCATATGCACCAAGACAAATTCCTTGTGTGTCCAATCACACTTGGCCAATAAAAATTCTATTCTATTCTATTCTATTCTATTCTATTCTATTCAAAGCACCTGAGGGTAGAACAAGAAGCAAGGGATGGAAACTAAACAAGGAGAGAAGTGAGGGTCGCCCAGAAAGTAATGCACCAATTTTTTTTTCTCAGCCTACAGTAATGGTACGAGTGCGAAACTTTAGATATACCGTATTTGAATTGTCAGCAGTGCGTGTGTAAATTTTGCGTTCCTTCAGACAGATAGCGTAGCTGCAGCAGTGTTTTGAAATGGCATCTGTAAGTGATGTACGTTACAAACAGTGTGTTGTCATTGAGTTTCTCACTGCGGAGAAAGAAACTGTCGGGAACATTCACAAACATTTGTGTACAGTTGATGGAGAATCTGCAGTCGACAGAAGTACGGTTAGTCATTGGGCACAGAGGGTG